>NW_027524043.1:0-232656 GCF_052094955.1 Ictidomys tridecemlineatus
ACCTTTACAATAGCAGTATGCACAACTTCAGAGATTGCATTTTGAAATCCCTGAACATTTACGTTTAGTTTTCCCTTTTACACATCCACAGACCATGTACCAATTTCCCATAGTAAAATCTGCTGGAACTGCCTTCTATGTGAAATTTTATTTCTTTTTCTAAAAAAATCTAGATATCTACCTATAAAAGAGATTGTCATATTGATCTTTGTGATATGGGGAGTTAAAAGAAAGTACATGTCACTGATTTCTAAATGACTTGAAGTTCATCCAGGTAGTTGATAGAGAAAACAGAGAATGTAAGAAATGTCAAGTACATGTAGCTTCCAGCTCCATTTCAAAGTTGATTTATTGTAAATCAATGCTAATAAGGTAACCTCTTGTTTAGGGAAATTATTTAGAGAAAGCGATACCTACAACTGACCTAGATAGTGTGGTGTTTTTAGTCATTTCTGGATAAACTTTTACTACAATTTTCGTAACACCAAGAATCCCTACTCTCTCTATTTCCTTCTCTACATTCTCTTTTCTCCTGGGGGATTTTATATTCACCCTTTGCTGTAACAGTTGCCTTCAAGACAATGACTCCCAAATCCACACCTGCAGTTCTAGGCTGTCTGTGAAGGGCATTTTCACGTGATTATCCCACAGATAACTCACATTCAACATTACTCAGATAAAATCCACTTTACATCTGCTATTCTTCACATATTCCTGTTTTCCTGAGTGATCCCAACAGCTAGCCAGCCCGCCCAAACTGATTTGTTGTCTTTACCATGTCCTCTTCAACTAGGACTTTAAAGTTCTCCATATCCTTCTTCATGAGGGCTTCAGAGATTTTCTCCCACCTTCAACACAGCACATCTTCAGATACAGACCACTTCATTTTGATCTTGTTTTAGCACTCAGATCACTCTTTTTAACTAAACAGGTGTGTCTAAAACCTGGGGAATCAGGTTTCATAGTTATCGATCCCTGCTTCTTGGACTCACACGCACAATTCCATGAGTGGTTCAATCTGCGTGTTCTAGACCTAGAGATCTGATGATTTTCTGAAACCTAGTCTATCTCCCTTTAGATGTCCCTGTTTTTAGTCTGCACTCACCTGAAAGAGATTTATGGTCCCCTATTGTTGATACTCTGCAATCATTGATGTCCATGCTCATACCCAAGCCTGGCTTCCTGAGACACACCTGGGCTCTCTGGTGGCCCATTGCATGGTGGGGGGTGGCACGTTTTCCGAGGTTTCTATTGCCAAGTACCTTGCTTAGAAATCAGGCCTTACACAGCTTCACAAAGCCTAGTCCCGGCCCCATAGGCTGATACCCTGCCACCTCCCCTAAAGTAGCAGGCTCCTCAGAATGACCCAGGGCTTGGCAGCATCCACTGGTACTATCCCACCAGCCCCTTGAAGCCTAGCTGGAGTTTCCACAAAAACAGAGTACATCTCTATGGAAATGGGCTCCCTCTTCCCGCCCCAGTGTGATGCAGCTCTCAGAGAAGCTCAATAATGAGGGTCTATCCATTTGTATCAATTAGGATAACCAAGTGTTCTGAGCTTGCTGAGCCTTAGATGGCAGATTCCTGCTATATTCTTTGAGATTTCTGCCATCAATGTTGCCTGAGATGCCAACTTGCCATCCCACTAACTATAAGACAGTGTTCTCAGTCAAGACCAATCCCGCAACCAATAACACACACACACACACACACACACACACACACACACACATGCACATGCACACGCCCATCCATCATGGTAAACAAGGCTTTGTATCTGTGATACAGACCGAATGCACCCACCAATCACATTCACTGCTTCAAACAGATCGTGATCAGGAAACAACTGATGTCACTTGTAAAATGTTATATGTCCTGGACTATCACTGTGGTAAAAAAAAAGAAGTAGAGAAATGCAAAAATATGGGAGAACATACTTAACCTCTTAGAGACCTAAAAAAAATATTTAGATGTGGTTCCAACCAATCCTGAATTAAAAATCATCTTGAAAAAATGCTTTCACTTCTATTTATCAATTTACTTACTTACTTACTTACTTACTTAATTACTGCAGTACTGGGGATTTAACCCAGTGGCACTCTACCATGAAGCTATATCCCCAGCCCTTTCAATTATTTGGGGCGTGGGGTCTTGCAGACTTTCAAATTTATGATCCTCCTGCTTTAGTCTCCCAAGTACCTTTCCCATTAATTACTTATTTTTAAAATAAGGCTATTTTTAAAAATTAAACTATAATTTGTACTCAAAGAATGCACAGATATAAAGTGTACAGGTTTATAATATTTTACATATATATGAACTACCAAAAATCAGGATATAAAACATTTCTATCACTTTAGAAAATTTCTTCATGCTTCAACTGATATCACCCCTGAGCTCAAAAAAAAAAAAAAAAGACCACCATTATTACTTGACCATTATAGCTGTTTTGCTAATTTTTGAACTTTATTTAAAGGAAACATACAGTATATATTTTGTATCTGGCTTCTTTCACAAGAAATTTTTTTTTAGATTTGTCAATGTTATTAATGTTCCAGTATTTGTGTTTCTAAAGTAACTGAATTATTCCACTGCATGATAAACCGTGATTCGTCTTCTGTCCTTCTGCTGAAGGCATAATATTTGTTTCAGTTATTATGAATTTTTATACAAGAATTTTTGTGAACTGTGCATTAATTTCCTTGGAAATATGCTAGGAATGGGATTGTTTTGAATAGAATAACTACATATTTAACTAAATTTGAAATTACTAAATATTTTTGAAAAGTAAGTGTATAGACTTCAAATTTCACCTTGAGTATCTATCGAAATAGATAGAAAGCATGTTGTTTACATCATTATAATAACCAAAAAGAGCAGAGAAAATGCAATTAATTTAACTTTCCTTGACTTTATTAGGGATGAAGATTATAAGGCAAACAACTAACTGAAGTCTGGGGTGAGATAAGCAACCAAAATAATCCAGGCATTTTTTTTTTTAACTATGGGAGAACCCACTAGATACATAGAAGTATATTTATAAAAAAAAACTCAAATAAAAAATAGTTAATGGATTGCTAAAGACTAAGTATAGACTGGTTTAAGAGCATAAAGACCCAGAGGGCTATAGACATAAGATGTTTGTATTTTTTCTTTCTCTCCATGGATTTCACCAAATGCTCCCAGGAAGATAGGGAAGTATTCTGAGAAAGTGTCTTTAATGGTATCATTTCTTGGATAGGTGGAGGAACAAAGAGCAACAACAGCAGTCAAAACTCCTCCCAGACCCATTTCCTGATTTTTTGCATAGAACAAAAGCTGTAATCTTCAGGGGCAAGAGTAACAGAAACTGTTACATTAGGAAACTCAAAGGAAAACCTTTGTAGCTATGGAAAGCAACAGGCCGAAATATCTAACCTCGGGAGGAATAAGAACTAGGCTCAGCCATATTGCTAGAAAGTGGGTCACTGTGAAGGCCATTTCCCTGTGACTGAGTTTACAGTACCTAAGGCAGGGCTTTCTGGAAAAATCAGAAATCCCTTCTCTGTTTCCCACTAGTCCACAAACATGCATTGACTGAAAATAACAGTAGAATACAGCTGAGAATTATTCAAGAAATAGATTTTCTCTGGAGAACAGCGAAAATAGAACACACAAAAGCAAGCAGGGAACAATATTAACAAACTCAACTCAGCCATATAGAATAAGGACAACATTACAGTCAATTGAGATCAATCCCAGAATGCAAGGCTGGTTCAATATTCAAAAATTCAATCAACTGAATTTCCATAGTAACAGACTAAATAAGAAAAAATATATATCATTTCAATAGATGTAGCGAAAATAAGAAAATTCAATATCTATTTATGATAAAAACTATAACTAAATAAAACTAGAGGCAAAGTCCAGTGGTAGAGTGCATGCTTAGTTCAAAACCCAGCACACATACACCAAAAAAAATGTAGTAGTAAAAAATGGATAGACATTTTCTAACTTGATAAAAGGCATTGAGTAAATGTAATGTGCCAGACACGTAGCTTATATTATCTCAAAACTTTTTTCAGCAGTTGTGAAATAGACATCATTAATATCCTAAGCAAAAAACAAACTGAGGAATAGAGATTAGCTGACTTTTTTACAAACAACATCTAGTAAACAACAGATGGATTTCAATCCACATTTATCTGGACCAAGAGCCTACTGTTTACTATAATATTTTTTATTTAAGATCGAAAAAGAATCAGAAATTTTAGTTCAAACAATGGATCACGGATTAGCATGGATAACATGATAGAAAATCAGTAATTGTACCAATCATTTTTTTTTTTAGGAAATGTAATGTTTGGTGAGGTGAATCTTATAATACAAAAGACGAAAAATACCTAAGTATATATCATTTGTCAAAATTTCTTGTATCTTATAAAACTTAAAAAATAAAAGTTTCTACTAAAAAAAATTGATCAATGTATTTAAAAGCAGGTGACTTATAATTTTACTTTTAAAAATAATCAGAGATGATCACAGATACATATGTATGAAAGCTTCTATTCCAATATTTATGATAGTAAATGGAATGGAAGGTTTCTATGTTCAATAAAGAGAGAGATATTAACTTAATTTCATGTTAGAAAATTTACATGAAAAGGCAAACAACTAAATAGAGTACAACAATATTGGGAAATTTTGCTTTGAATATTTCAAAAATAGATAGAGGTAGAATGGGATGAATGCAAAAAGAGCTTTGATTTTTGAACTTTTCTATTCTTCTGAATAACATTCTGCATTTTCTTCATTTTTCCACAATGAAAACTTATTACTGGAAATAACAGACATACAAAAAAAATTCATCACAGTGAAGCACAGTGTTAGGAGGGAGATACTGCAGATTCAATGAGACACAGGGGTTGATAGCTGGTTGTGCATTTTGACCAAGTCTCCATTTATTCTTACAAAAGAGCACCCATGCAAAAGTCTGTGAGAAGTTATGCTCTCTCTAAAGTCACTCCTATACGTCTCTTTCCAGAGTCCAGGCATCTCTGTATACAATATTATTTGCCATGTTGCTGCAGATTAACAAGCCTGTTTGGGATGCTCTCAGTCCATTCTCGTCATGGTCTCTTTTTCTCTGTTTTGTAGCTATGATACTATTGGAAATGAGCAATCAATCATTTGTCACTGAATTCATCTTCTTGAGATTTTCCAACCACTTCAACGTACAAGGCTGGTTCTTTCTGCTCTTCCTGGTCATTTAACTGACCACTCTCCTGGGGAACATGCTCATAATAGTGGCCACCAGGGTCAGTCCTGCTCTCCACACTCCAATGTACTTTTTCCTCAGCAATTTGAGCTTCTTGGACGTCTGCTACACATCCACCACTCTCCCAGTACTGCTGGTGAACTTCTTCTGGGAGAAGAAGGCCATTTCTAATGAGGGCTGCCTTTCCCAGATCTTCTTCTTGGTGACAAGTGCTGGCATAGAAGGCTTCTTACTGGCTGTGTGGCCAGTATGACTGCTGTGTGGCCATGTGCCGTCCTTCTCAGTACCCAGTCATCATGAATGTGAAGGTCTGTGTTAGCCTGGTGACTGTGTCCTGGTTGTGTGGGCTGGTGAATTTGGTCACACACACGGTGCTGGCCATCACACTCACTCTGAAAGGAATGTTGCAGAGAGCAGAATTTGGAGACTGAGATGCAGGAGTGTTATTGAGATCACATGTTAGAGACTGGGGTGCAGAACGACTGATAGAGAAAGCAGAGGTTGCAGACTGTGGTGCAGAAGGAAAATTACAGAGAGCAGACATTAGAGACTGCAGTACAGGAAGCCTGTTACAGAGAGCAGAGGTTGGAGAGTGCGGTTATGAAGGACTGTTTCAGAGTGCAGATGGTGGAGACTGGGGTGAAGAAGAAATGTTGAAGAGAGAAGAGGTTGGAGACTGGGGTGCAGAAGAACTGTCACAGAGAGCAGAGGTAGGAGACTGAGGTGCAGAAGGAATGTTACAGAGAGCAGAGGTTGGAGACTTGGGTGCAGAAGTACTGATACGGAGAGCAGACGTTGGAGACTGGGGTGCAGAAGGACCTTTACAGAGAGCAGAGTTTTGAGACTGCCGTACAGAAGGACTGTTACAGAGAGCAGAGGTTAGAGACTGAGGTGCAGAAGGAGTGTTCCAGGGAGTAGCGGTTTGAGACTTTGGTGCAGGAGGACTGTGGCAGAGAGCAGAGTTTGGAGACTGAGATGAAGAAAGACTGTTACAGAGAGCAGAGGATGGATACTGGGGTGCATATGGACCGTTACAGAGAGCATATTTTGGAGACTGCACTACACGAGGATTGTTACAGAGAACAGAGTTTGGAGAACGGGTGCAGAAAGAATGTTACAGAGGTCAGAGTTTACAGACTGGGTTGCAGAAGGATCTTACCGAGAGCAGATGTTGGAGACTGAGGAGCAGAAGCACTGTTACAGAGAGAAGAGGTTGGAGACTGAGGTGCAGCAGGACTGTTGCAGAGAGCAGACTTGGAGACTGAGGTGCAGAAGGATCGATACAGAAAGCACCGGTTGGAGACTTGGGTGCAGAAGAACTGATACAGAAAGCAGAGTTTGGAGACTCGGGTGCAGAAGGACCCTTACAGAGAGCAGAGGTTTGAGACTGCAGTACAGAAGGACTTTTACAGAGAGCAGAGGTTGGAGACTGGGGAGGAAAAGATCTGTTTCAGAGAGCAAATGCTGGAGTCTGTGGTGAAAAAGGACTGTTGGAGAGAGCTTAGGATGGAGACTGGAGTGTAGAAGTACTGTTGCAGAGAGCAGAGTTTGTAGACTGAGTTTCAGAAGGACTGTTACAGCGGGCAGAGTTTGAAGACTGTGGTGGAAACTGACGGATACAGAAATCAGAGGTTGGATACTGGGGTGTATAAGGACCCTTACAAAGAACAAAGGTTGGAGACTGCGGTACAGAAGGACTGTTACAGAGAGCAGAGGTTGGAGACTGGGATGCAGAAGGTTCGTTGGGGCGAGTAGAGTATGGGGACTGGGGTGTAGAAAAACTGTTGCAGAGAGCAGATGTTGAAGACTGGGGTGTTGAAGACATTTTGCAGAAGCAGATGTTGAAAACTTTGGTGCAGAAGGACTGTTGCATAGAGCAGAGTTTAAAGACTGGGGTGCAGAAGGATAGTTAAAGAGAGCAGAGGTTGGAGACTGGAGTGCAGAAAGATCGATGCAGAGAGCAGAGGTTGGAGACTGGGGTGCAGAAGGATAGTTAAAGAGAGCAGAGGTCGGAGACAGGGTTGCAGAAAGATCGTTGCAGAGAGAAGAGGTTGGAGACTGGGGCGCAGAAGGATCGTTAAAGAGAGCAGAGTTTGGAGATTATGGTGAAGAACGACTTTTACAGAGAGCACAGGTTGAAGACTGGGGTGCAGTAGGACCTTTGCAGAGAGCACAGGTTGGAGACTGAGGTGCAGAAAAACTTTTGCAGAGAGCAAAGTTTGAAGTCTGGGGTGCAGTTTGACTGATGCAGAGAGCAGAGGATGGAGACTGAGGTGCAAAAGGACCCTGACAGGGACAAGAGTTTGGAGACTGCTTTACAGAAGGACTGTTAGAGAGAGCAGAGGTTTGAGACAGGTGTGCAGAAGGATGTGACAGAGAGCAAAGTTTGGAAGTCTGGGGTGCAGAAGGACATTTGCAGAGAGAAGAAGTTGGAGCCTGGGGTGCATAAGAATCGTTGAAGAAAGAAGATTTTGGAGACTGGGGTCAAAAGGCCTGTTACTGACAGCAGAGGTTGGAGACTGGGGTGCAGAAGGCCTGTTAGAGAGAGCAGTGCTTTGAGACTGGGGTGCAGAAGGTCAGTTACAGAGAGCAGAGGTTAAAGACTGGGTTGCAAAAGGATCTTACAGAGAGCCAAGGATGTAGACTGAGGTACAGAAGGACTGTTACAGAGAGCAGAGGTTGGAGACTGAGGTGTAGAAGGTTCGTTGCAGTGAGCAGAGTTTTCAGACTGAGGTGCAGAAGGACTGTTACAGAGAGCAGAGATTTTAGCCTGGGGTGCAGAAGGCACGTTACAGAGAGCAGAGGTAAGAGACTGGGGTGTAGAAGGACTGTTGCAGAGAGTAGAGGTTGGATATTGGCGTCCAGAAGGACTGTTGGCGAGAGAAGAGGTTGGAGACTGGGGTAGAGAAGGACTGCTGCAGAAAGTAGAAGTTGGAGACTGAGGTGCAGAAGGACTGGTGCAGAGAGCAGAGGTTGGAGACTGGAGTGCACAATGACTTATACGGAAAGCAGACATTTGTGGCCTGGGTGCAGAAGGATTGTTGCAGAGAGCTGAGGTTGAAGACTGGGGTGGAGAAGGACAGTTGCAGAGAGCAGATGTTGGAGACTGGCATGCAGAAAAACTGTTGCAGAGAGAAGAGATAGGAGACTGGGGTGCACAAGGACTATTGCAGAGAGCAGAGGTTGCAGACTGAGGTGCAGAAGGACTGTTACAGAGAGCAGAGTTTGGAGAATGTGGTGCAGAATTACTGATACAGAAAGAAGAGGTTGGAGACTGGGGTGCAGAAGAAACCTTACAGAGAACAGAGGTTTGAGACTGTGGTACAGAAGGACTGTTACAGAAAGCAGAGGTTGGAGACTGGGGTACAGAATAAGTGTTGTAGAGAACAGAGGTTGGAGACTGGGGTGCAGAAGGACCATTGCAGAAAGCAGAGGTTGGAGTCTGGGTTTCAGAAGGATCATACAGAGAGAAGAATTCGCACACTGAGGTTCAGAAGGAATGTTGCAGAGAGCAGAGATTGGAGATTGGGACGCAGAAGGACTGTTGCAGAGAGCAGAGTTTTGAGTCTGAGGTGCAGAAAGTCTGTTACAGAGAGCAGAGGTTAGAGACCGGGGTGCAGAAAGACTGTTGCAGAGAGCAGAGGTTGCAGAGTGAGGTGCAGAAAGACTGTTGTAGAGAACAGAGGTTGGAGACTCGGGTGCAGAAGGACCATTGCAGTAAGCAGAGGTTGGAGACAGAGTTTCAGAAGGATCTTACAGAGAGCAGAGGTTAAACACTGAGGTGCAGAAGGACTGTTGAAGAGAGAAGAAGTTGGAGATTGGGACGCAGAAAGACTGTTGCGGAGAGAGAGGTTGGAGTCTGAAGTGCAGAAAGAAAGTTACAGAGAGCAGAGGTTGGAGACTGGGGTTAAGAAAAATTGATACAGAAAGCAGAGCTTGGAGACTGGGGAGCAGAAGGATCCTTACAGTGAACAGAGTTTGGAGACTGCCTTACAGAAGGACTGTTGAAGAGAGCAGAGGTTGGAGACTGGGGTGCAGAAGAACTGTTACAGAGAGAAGAGGTTGGAGATTTGGGTGCAAACGGCCTGTTACACAGATGAGAGTTTGGAGACTGGGGTGCAGAAGGACTGTTGCAGAGAGCAGAGGTTTCACAGTGAGGTGCAGAAAAAATTTTACAGAGAGTAGAGTTTGGAGACTGGTTTTCAGAAGGATCTTACACAGAGAAGAGATTGGAGACTGAGGTGCAGAAGGACTGTTGCAGAGAGAAGAGGTTGGAGACTTAGGTGTAGAAGGACTCTTGCAGAGAGCAGAGGTTGGAGATTGGGGTGCAGAAGGACTGTTGCAGAGAGCAGAATTTGGAGACTGGGCAGCAGAAGGACTGTTGCAGAGGACAGAGTTTGGAGACTGGGGTGCTGCTTTACACTTACCGAAAGCAGAGTTTAAAAACTGGGGTTCAGAATGAATGTTACAGAGAGCAAATTTAGAAACTGGAGTGCAGAAGGATCTTACAGAGAGCAGAGGTTGGAGACTGTGGTGCAGAAGGACTGTTGCAGAGAGCACAGGATGGAGACTGGGGTCCAGAAGGATTGTTGCAGAGAGCAGAGACTGGAGACTGGGGTGCAGAAGGACTTTTGCAGAGAGCAGAGTTTGGAGACTGGAGTGCAGAATGACTGTTAGAGAGAGCAGAGTTTGGAGACTGAGGTGCAGAAGGAATGTTACTGAGAGCAGAGTTTGGAGACTGGGCTGCAGAAGGACTGTTACAGAGAGCAGATGTTGGAGACTGGGGTTCAGATGGATCTTACAGAGAGCAGAGGTTGAAGACTGGGGTGCAAAAGGACTGTTGCAGAGAGCAGAGTTTGGAGACTGTGGTGGAGAAGAATCGATGCAGAGAGTAGAGGTTGGAGACTGGGGTGCAGAAGGCCTGTTACATAGAGCAGAGGTTGGAGACTGGCTTGTAGAAGTCCTGTTACAGAGAGCAGAGTTTGGAGACTGTTGTGCAGAAGGACTGTTACAGAGTGCAGATTTTAAAGACTGGGTTCTAGAAATAACTTACAGAGAGCAGAGTTTGAAGAATGAAGTGCAGAAGGACTGTTACAGAGAGCAGATGTTGGAGACTGAGGTGAAGAAGGACTGTTTCAGAGAGCAGATGTTGGAGACTGGGTTACTGAAGGATCTTACAGAGAGCAGAGGTTGGAGACTGAGTTGCAGGCGGACTGTTACAGAGAGCAGTGGTTGGAGACTGGGGTGCAAAAGGATCCTGCAGAGAGCAGAGGTTTCAGACTGAGGTGTAGAAAAAGTGTTACAGAGAACAGAGGTTTGAGTCTGAGGTGTAGAAGGACTGTTACAGAGAGCAGAGTTTGGAGACTCAGGGGCAGAAGGACTGTTACAGGAAGCAAAGTTTGGAAATTGGGGTGCAGAAGCACCGTTACAGAGAGCAGAGGTTGTAGATTCCGGTATAGGACTGTTACCGAGAGCAGAGGTTTGAGACTGGGGTGCAGAAGGACTCTTACATAGAGCACAGGTTGGAGACTGAGGTGCAGAAGGATAGATACAGAGAACAGAGTTTGGAGACTGGGGTTCAGACAGACTGATACAGAAAGTAGAGGTTTGAGACTGAGATGTAGAAGGACCGTTATAAAGAGAAGAGGTCGGAGACTGCGGTACAGAAGGACTGTTACAGAGAGCAGATCTCGGAAACTGGGGAGCAGAAGAACTGTTGCAGAGGACAGAGGTTAGAGACTTGGGTGCAGAAGGAAAGATACGGAGAGCAAAGTTTGGACACTGGAGTGCAGAAGGAACTTACAGAGAGCAGAGTTTGGAGACTGTGGTGCAGAAGGACTGTTACAGAGAGCAGATTTTAGAGACTGTGGTGCAGAAGGACTGTTAGAGAGAGCAGACGTAGAAGACTGGGGTGCAGAAGGGTCGTTGCAGAGAGCAGAGTTTTCAGAATGAGGTGCAGAAGGACTGTTGCAGAGAGCAGAGGTTGGATACAGGGATGCAGAAGGATCTTACAGAGAGCAGAATTTGGAGACTGAGGTGCAGAGAAACATTTGCAGAGATCAAAGGTTGGAGACTGGGGTGATGTAGGATCATTGCAGAGAGCAGAGGTTGGAGACTGGGGAGCAGACGGATCTTGCAGAGAGCAGAGGTATCAGACTAAGTTTCCGAAGGACTGTGACAGATAGCAGAGGTTGGAGACTGAGGTTTAGAGGATTGTTAAAGAGAACAGAGTTTGGAGACTGAGGTGCAGAAGCACTGTTACCGAAAGCAGAGGTTGGAAATTGGGGTGCAGAAGGACCGTTACAGAGACCAGAGTTTGGAGAATGCGGTATAGAAAAACTGTTAAAGAGAGCAGAGTTAGACTGGGGTGCAGGTGGACTGTTATAGAGAGCAGTAGTTGGAGACTGGGGTGCAGTAGGATCATGCAGAGAGCAGAGGTGTCAGACTGAGGTGCCGAAGGACTGTTACAGAGAGCAGAGGTTGGAGACTTAGGTGTAGAAGGACTGTTACAGAGAGCAGAGTTTTGAGACTGAGGTGCAGAAGGACTGCTACAGAAAGCAGAGGTTGGAAATTGGGGTGCAGAAGGACCGTTACAGAGACCAGAGTTTGAAAACTGCGGTATAGAAAAACTGTTATAGAGAGCAGAGGTTGGAGACTGGGGTGCATAAGGAAAGTTACAAAGAGCAGATGTTGGAGACTGTAGTGCAGGAGGACTGTTGAAGTGAGCAGAGTTTGGAGACTGGGGTGCAGAAGGACTGTTGCAGAGAGCAGATGTTGGAGACTGGGATCCATAAGGACTGTTGCAGAGAGCAGAGGTGGGAGACTGAGGTGCAAGAGGATTGGTGCAGAGAGCAGAGGTTGGAGACTGGTCTTCAGAAAGACTGTTACAGAGAGCAGACTTTGGAGAGTGGGTTGGAGAAGGATCCTACAGAGAGCAGAGGTTAAAGAATGAGGTGCAGAAGGACTGTTACAGAGAGTAGAAGTTTGAGACTGAGGTGCAGAAGGAACGTTGCAGAGTACAGAGCTTGAAGACTGAGGTGCAGAAGAATTGTTTTAGAGAGCAGAGGTTGGAGACTGGGGTGCAGAAGGCAGTTGCAGAGAGCAGAGGTTGGAGACTGGTGTGCAGAAGGACCTTTGTATAGAGTAGACTTTTGAGTCTGGGGTGCAGAAAGACTGTTGCAGAGAGCAGAGTTTAGAGACTGAGGTGCAGAAGGAGTCTTACAGAGAGCAGAGGTTGGAGACTGGGGTGCAGAAGGACTGATACAGAAAGCAGAGATTGGAGTCTTGGGTGCAGAAAGACCGTTACAGAGAGCAGAGTTTGGGTACTGCAGTACAGGAGGACTGTTACAGAGAGCAGAGGTTGGAGACTGGGATGCAGAAGGACTGTGGCAGAGAGCAGATGTTGGTAACTAGGGTGCAGAAGGACTGTTGCAGAGAGCAGAGTTTTCAGACTGGGGTACAGAAAAACTTTTGTGGAGAGCAGATTTGGAGACTGGGGTGCAGAAGGATTGTTTCAGAGAGCAGAGGTTCGAAACAGGGGTGCAGAAAGATCTTACAGAGATTAGAATTTGGAGACTGAGGTGCAGAAGGACTGTGGTAGAGATCAGAGGTTGGAGACTGGGGTGAAGTAGGATCATTGCAGAGAGCAATGTTTGGAGACTGGGGTGCAGAAGGATCGTTGCAAAGAGCAGAGGTTGGAGACTGGGGTTCAGAAGGCCTGCTATAGAGAACAGAGTTTTGAGACTGGCGTGCAGAGGCCTGTTACACAAACGAGAGTTTGGAGACTGGGGTGCAGAAGGACTGTTACAGAGAGCAGAGTTTGGAGTCTGGGTTGCTGAAGGCACTTACAGAGAGAAGAGGTTTGAGCCTGAGGTGCAGGTGGACTGTTAAAGAGAGCATGGTTGGAGACTGAGGTGCAGAAGAACTGTTGCAGAGAGTAGAGGTTGGAGACTGGAGTGCAGAAGGACTGTTGCAGAGAGCTGATTTTGGAGACTGAGGTGCAGAAAGACTGTTACGGAGAGCAGAGTTTGGAGACTGGGGTGCTGAAGGACTAGTACAGAGAGCAGAGTTTGGAGATTTTGTTGCAATAGGACTGTTGCAGAGAGCAGACTTTGGAGACTGGGGTTCAGATGGATTTTAAAGAGAGCAGAATTTGGAGACTGAGGTGCAGAAGGACTGTTGCAGAGATCAGAGGTTGGAGACAGGTGTTAAGAAAGATCATTGGAGAGAGCAGATTTTGAAGACTGGGGTGCTGAAGGCCTGCTACAGAGAGCAGAGATTTGAGGCTGAGGTGCAAAAAGACTGTTATAGAAAGCAGAGGTTGGAAATTGGGGTGCAGAAAGACCGATACAGAGACCAAAGTTTGGAGACTGCGGTATAGAAAAAGTGTTACAGAGAGCAGAGGTTTGAGACTGGGGTGCAGAAGGACTGTTACAGAGAGCAGAGTTTGGAGACTGGGGTGCAGAAGGATTATTGCAGAGCACAGAATTTTTAGACTGAGGTGCAGAACGACTGTTGCAGAGAGCAGTTGTTGGAGACTTGGGTGCAGAAGGACTGTTTCAGAGAGCAGACGCTGGAGACTGTGGTGAAGAAGGATCGTTGTAGAGAGCAGACGTTTGAGACTGGGGTGCGAAAAGCCTGTTGCAGAGAACAGAGGTTGGAGACGGGGGTGCAGAAGGCCTGTTACAGAAGAGTTTGGAGAAAGGGTGCAGAAGGACTGTTTCAGAGGGAAGAGTTTGGAGACTGGGTTGCAGAAAGATCTTACACAGAGCAGAGATTGGAGACTGAGGTGCAGAACGACTGTTACAGAGAGTAGAGGTTGGAGACTGAGGTACAGAAGGATTGTCAAAGAGAGCAGATATTGGAGACTGGGGTGCAGAAGGACTGTTTCAGATAGAAGAGGTTGGAGACTGGGGTCTAAAAGGAATGTTGCAGAGAGCAGAGTTTGGAGACTGAGATGCAGGAGTGTTATTGAGATCACATGTTAGAGACTGGGGTTCAGAAGGACTGATAGAGAAAGCAGAGGTTGGAGACTGTGGTGCAGAAGGAAAATTACAGAGAGAAGACTTTGGAGACTGCAGTACAGGAAGCCTGTTACAGAGAGCAGAGGTTGGAGAGTGCGGTTATGAAGGGCTGTTTCAGAGTGCAGATGGTGGAGACTGGGGTGAAGAAGAACTGTTGCAGAGAGAAGAGGTTGGAGACTGGGGTGCAGAAGAACTGTCGTAGAGAGCAGAGGTAGGAGACTGAGGTGCAGAAGAAATGTTACAGAGAGCAGAGGTTGGAGACTTGGGTGCAGAAGTACTGATACGGAGAGCAGACGTTGGAGACTGGGGTGCAGAAGGACCTTTACAGAGAGCAGAGTTTTGAGACTGCCGTACAGAAGGACTGTTACAGAGAGCAGAGGTTAGAGACTGAGGTGCAGAAGGAGTGTTCCAGGGAGTAGCGGTTTGAGACTTTGGTGCAGGAGGACTGTGGCAGAGAGCAGAGTTTGGAGACTGAGATGAAGAAAGACTGTTACAGAGAGCAGAGGATGGATACTGGGGTGCATATGGACCGTTACAGAGAGCATATTTTGGAGACTGCACTACACGAGGATTGTTACAGAGAACAGAGTTTGGAGAACGGGTGCAGAAAGAATGTTACAGAGGTCAGAGTTTACAGACTGGGTTGCAGAAGGATCTTACCGAGAGCAGATGTTGGAGACTGAGGAGCAGAAGCACTGTTACAGAGAGAAGAGGTTGGAGACTGAGGTGCAGAAGGACTGTTGCAGAGAGCAGACTTGGAGACTGAGGTGCAGAAGGATCGATACAGAGAGCACCGGTTGGAGACTTTGGTGCAGAAGAACTGATACAGAAAGCAGAGTTTGGAGACTCGGGTGCAGAAGGACCCTTACAGAGAGCAGAGGTTTGAGACTGCAGTACAGAAGGACTTTTACAGAGAGCAGAGGTTGGAGACTGGGGAGGAAAAGAACTGTTTTAGAGAGCAAATTTTGGAGTCTGTGGTGAAAATGGACTGTTGGAGAGAGCTTAGGATGGAGACTGGAGTGTAGAAGTACTGTTGCAGAGAGCAGAGTTTGTAGACTGAGTTTCAGAAGGACTGTTACAGCGGGCAGAGTTTGAAGACTGTGGGGGAAAATGACGGATACAGAAATCAGAGGTTGGATACTGGGGTGTATAAGGACCCTTACAAAGAACAAAGGTTGGAGACTGCCGTACAGAAGAACTGTTACAGAGAGCAGAGTTTGGAGACTGGGGTGAAGAATAACTGTTGCAGAGAACAGAGATTGGAGACTGGGGTGCAGAAGGTTCGTTGGGGCGAGTAGAGTATGGGGACTGGGGTGTAGAAAAACTGTTGCAGAGAGCAGACATTGAAGACTGGGGTGTTGAAGAAATTTTGCAGAAGCAGATGTTGGAAACTTTGGTGCAGAAGGACTGTTGCATAGATCAGAGTTTAAAGACTGGGGTGCAGAAGGATAGTTAAAGAGAGCAGAGGTTGGAGACTGGAGTGCAGAAAGATCGTTGCAGAGAGCAGAGGTTGGAGACTGGGGTGCAGAAGGATAGTTAAAGAGAGCAGAGGTCGGAGACAGGGTTGCAGAAAGATCGTTGCAGAGAGAAGAGGTTGGAGACTGGGGCGCAGAAGGATCGTTAAAGAGAGCAGAGTTTGGAGATTATGGTGAAGAACGACTTTTACAGAGAGCACAGGTTGAAGACTGGGGTGCAGTAGGACTTTTGCAGAAAGCACAGGTTGGAGACTGAGGTGCAGAAAAACTGTTGCAGAGAGCAAAGTTTGGAGGCTGGGGTGCAGTTTGAATGATGCAGAGAGCAGAGGATGGAGACTTAGGTGCAAAAGGACCCTGACAGGGACCAGAGGTTCGAGACTGCTTTACAGAAGTACTGTTAGAGAGAGCAGAGGTTTGAGACAGGTGTGCAGAAGGATGTGACAGACAGCAAAGTTTGGAGACTGGGGTGCAGAAGGACATTTGCAGAGAGAAGAAGTTGGAGCCTGGGGTGCAGAATAATCATTGAAGAAAGAAGATTTTGGAGACTGGTGTCAAAAGGCCTGTTACTGACAGCAGAAGTTGGAGATTGGGGTGCAGAAGGCCTGTTAGAGAGAGCAGTGCTTTGAGACTGGGGTGCAGAATGTCAGTTACAGAGAGCAGAGGTTAAAGACTGGGTTGCAAAAGGATCTTACAGAGAGCCGAGGATGTAGACTGAGGTACAGAAGGACTGTTACAGAGAGCAGAGGTTGGAGACTGAGGGGTAGAAGGTTCGTTGCAGTGAGCAGAGTTTTCAGACTGAGGTGCAGAAGGACTGTTACAGAGAGCAGAGATTTTAGCCTGGGGTGCAGAAGACACGTTACAGAGAGCAGAGGTAAGAGACTGGGGTGTAGAAGGACTGTTGCAGAGAGTAAAGGTTGGATATTGGCGTCCAGAAGGACTGTTGGCGAGAGAAGAGGTTGGAGACTGGGGAAGAGAAGGACTGCTGCAGAAAGTAGAGGTTGGAGACTGAGGTGCAGAAGGACTGGTGCAGAGAGCAGAGGTTGGAGACTGGGGTGCACAAGGACTTATACAGAAAGCAGACATTTGTGGCCTGGGTGCAGAAGGATTGTTGCAGAGAGCTGAGGTTGAAGACTGGGGTGGAGAAGGACAGTTGCAGAGAGCAGATGTTGGAGACTGGCGTGCAGAAAAACTGTTGCAGAGAGAAGAGATTGGAGACTGGGGTGCACAAGGACTATTTCAGAGAGCAGAGGTTGCAGACTGAGGTGCAGAAGGACTGTTACAGAGAGCAGAGTTTGGAGAATGTGGTGCAGAATTACTGATACAGAAAGAAGAGGTTGGAGACTGGGGTGCAGAAAAAACCTTACAGAGAACAGAGGTTTGAGACTGTGGTACAGAAAGACTGTTACAGAAAGCAGAGGTTGGAGACTGGGGTACAGAATAAGTGTTGTAGAACATAGGTTGGAGACTGGGGTGCAGAAGGACCATTGCAGAAAGCAGAGGTTGGAGACTGGGTTTCAGAAGGATCTTACAGAGAGAAGAATTCGGACACTTAAGTTCAGAAGGACTATTGCTGAGAGCAGAGATTGGAGATTGAGACGCAGAAGGACTGTTTCAGAGAGCAGAGTTTGGAGTCTGAGGTGCAGGAGTGTTATTGAGATCACATGATAGAGACTGGGGTGCAGAAGGACTGATAGAGAAAGCAGAGGTTGGAGACTGTGGTGCAGAAGGAAAATTACACAGAGCAGACTTTGGAGACTGCAGTACAGGAAGCCTGTTACAGAGAGCAGAGGTTGGAGAGTGCGGTTATGAAGGGCTGTTTCAGAGTGCAGATGGTGGAGACTGGGGTGAAGAAGAACTGTTGCAGAGAGAAGAGGTTGG
Organism: Ictidomys tridecemlineatus; assembly: GCF_052094955.1. Classification (NCBI taxonomy): domain Eukaryota; kingdom Metazoa; phylum Chordata; class Mammalia; order Rodentia; family Sciuridae; genus Ictidomys; species Ictidomys tridecemlineatus. The sequence continues at coordinate 17,634 of NW_027524043.1, forward strand.
AGACTGGGGTGCAGAAGAACTGTCGTAGAGAGCAGAGGTAGGAGACTGAGGTGCAGAAGGAATGTTACAGAGAGCAGAGGTTGGAGACTTGGGTGCAGAAGTACTGATACGGAGAGCAGACGTTGGAGACTGGGGTGCAGAAGGACCTTTACAGAGAGCAGAGTTTTGAGACTGCCGTACAGAAGGACTGTTACAGAGAGCAGAGGTTAGAGACTGAGGTGCAGAAGGAGTGTTCCAGGGAGTAGCGGTTTGAGACTTTGGTGCAGGAGGACTGTGGCAGAGAGCAGAGTTTGGAGACTGAGATGAAGAAAGACTGTTACAGAGAGCAGAGGATGGATACTGGGGTGCATATGGACCGTTACAGAGAGCATATTTTGGAGACTGCACTACACGAGGATTGTTACAGAGAACAGAGTTTGGAGAACGGGTGCAGAAAGAATGTTACAGAGGTCAGAGTTTACAGACTGGGTTGCAGAAGGATCTTACCGAGAGCAGATGTTGGAGACTGAGGAGCAGAAGCACTGTTACAGAGAGAAGAGGTTGGAGACTGAGGTGCAGCAGGACTGTTGCAGAGAGCAGACTTGGAGACTGAGGTGCAGAAGGATCGATACAGAAAGCACCGGTTGGAGACTTGGGTGCAGAAGAACTGATACAGAAAGCAGAGTTTGGAGACTCGGGTGCAGAAGGACCCTTACAGAGAGCAGAGGTTTGAGACTGCAGTACAGAAGGACTTTTACAGAGAGCAGAGGTTGGAGACTGGGGAGGAAAAGATCTGTTTCAGAGAGCAAATGCTGGAGTCTGTGGTGAAAAAGGACTGTTGGAGAGAGCTTAGGATGGAGACTGGAGTGTAGAAGTACTGTTGCAGAGAGCAGAGTTTGTAGACTGAGTTTCAGAAGGACTGTTACAGCGGGCAGAGTTTGAAGACTGTGGTGGAAACTGACGGATACAGAAATCAGAGGTTGGATACTGGGGTGTATAAGGACCCTTACAAAGAACAAAGGTTGGAGACTGCGGTACAGAAGGACTGTTACAGAGAGCAGAGGTTGGAGACTGGGATGCAGAAGGTTCGTTGGGGCGAGTAGAGTATGGGGACTGGGGTGTAGAAAAACTGTTGCAGAGAGCAGATGTTGAAGACTGGGGTGTTGAAGACATTTTGCAGAAGCAGATGTTGGAAACTTTGGTGCAGAAGGACTGTTGCATAGAGCAGAGTTTAAAGACTGGGGTGCAGAAGGATAGTTAAAGAGAGCAGAGGTTGGAGACTGGAGTGCAGAAAGATCGTTGCAGAGAGCAGAGGTTGGAGACTGGGGTGCAGAAGGATAGTTAAAGAGAGCAGAGGTCGGAGACAGGGTTGCAGAAAGATCGTTGCAGAGAGAAGAGGTTGGAGACTGGGGCGCAGAAGGATCGTTAAAGAGAGCAGAGTTTGGAGATTATGGTGAAGAACGACTTTTACAGAGAGCACAGGTTGAAGACTGGGGTGCAGTAGGACCTTTGCAGAGAGCACAGGTTGGAGACTGAGGTGCAGAAAAACTTTTGCAGAGAGCAAAGTTTGAAGTCTGGGGTGCAGTTTGACTGATGCAGAGAGCAGAGGATGGAGACTGAGGTGCAAAAGGACCCTGACAGGGACAAGAGTTTGGAGACTGCTTTACAGAAGGACTGTTAGAGAGAGCAGAGGTTTGAGACAGGTGTGCAGAAGGATGTGACAGAGAGCAAAGTTTGGAAGTCTGGGGTGCAGAAGGACATTTGCAGAGAGAAGAAGTTGGAGCCTGGGGTGCATAAGAATCGTTGAAGAAAGAAGATTTTGGAGACTGGGGTCAAAAGGCCTGTTACTGACAGCAGAGGTTGGAGACTGGGGTGCAGAAGGCCTGTTAGAGAGAGCAGTGCTTTGAGACTGGGGTGCAGAAGGTCAGTTACAGAGAGCAGAGGTTAAAGACTGGGTTGCAAAAGGATCTTACAGAGAGCCAAGGATGTAGACTGAGGTACAGAAGGACTGTTACAGAGAGCAGAGGTTGGAGACTGAGGTGTAGAAGGTTCGTTGCAGTGAGCAGAGTTTTCAGACTGAGGTGCAGAAGGACTGTTACAGAGAGCAGAGATTTTAGCCTGGGGTGCAGAAGGCACGTTACAGAGAGCAGAGGTAAGAGACTGGGGTGTAGAAGGACTGTTGCAGAGAGTAGAGGTTGGATATTGGCGTCCAGAAGGACTGTTGGCGAGAGAAGAGGTTGGAGACTGGGGTAGAGAAGGACTGCTGCAGAAAGTAGAAGTTGGAGACTGAGGTGCAGAAGGACTGGTGCAGAGAGCAGAGGTTGGAGACTGGAGTGCACAATGACTTATACGGAAAGCAGACATTTGTGGCCTGGGTGCAGAAGGATTGTTGCAGAGAGCTGAGGTTGAAGACTGGGGTGGAGAAGGACAGTTGCAGAGAGCAGATGTTGGAGACTGGCATGCAGAAAAACTGTTGCAGAGAGAAGAGATAGGAGACTGGGGTGCACAAGGACTATTGCAGAGAGCAGAGGTTGCAGACTGAGGTGCAGAAGGACTGTTACAGAGAGCAGAGTTTGGAGAATGTGGTGCAGAATTACTGATACAGAAAGAAGAGCAGAGGTTGCAGACTGAGGTGCAGAAGGACTGTTACAGAGAGCAGAGTTTGGAGAATGTGGTGCAGAATTACTGATACAGAAAGAAGAGGTTGGAGACTGGGGTGCAGAAGAAACCTTACAGAGAACAGAGGTTTGAGACTGTGGTACAGAAGGACTGTTACAGAAAGCAGAGGTTGGAGACTGGGGTACAGAATAAGTGTTGTAGAGAACAGAGGTTGGAGACTGGGGTGCAGAAGGACCATTGCAGAAAGCAGAGGTTGGAGTCTGGGTTTCAGAAGGATCATACATAGAGAAGAATTCGCACACTGAGGTTCAGAAGGACTGTTGCAGAGAGCAGAGATTGGAGATTGGGACGCAGAAGGATTGTTGCAGAGAGCAGAGTTTTGAGTCTGAGGTGCAGAAAGTCTGTTACAGAGAGCAGAGGTTAGAGACCGGGGTGCAGAAAGACTGTTGCAGAGAGCAGAGGTTGCAGAGTGAGGTGCAGAAAGACTGTTGTAGAGAACAGAGGTTGGAGACTCGGGTGCAGAAGGACCATTGCAGTAAGCAGAGGTTGGAGACAGAGTTTCAGAAGGATCTTACAGAGAGCAGAGGTTAAACACTGAGGTGCAGAAGGACTGTTGAAGAGAGAAGAAGTTGGAGATTGGGACGCAGAAAGACTGTTGCGGAGAGAGAGGTTGGAGTCTGAAGTGCAGAAAGAAAGTTACAGAGAGCAGAGGTTGGAGACTGGGGTTAAGAAAAATTGATACAGAAAGCAGAGCTTGGAGACTGGGGAGCAGAAGGATCCTTACAGTGAACAGAGTTTGGAGACTGCCGTACAGAAGGACTGTTGAAGAGAGCAGAGGTTGGAGACTGGGGTGCAGAAGAACTGTTACAGAGAGAAGAGGTTGGAGATTTGGGTGCAAATGGCCTGTTACACAGATGAGAGTTTGGAGACTGGGGTGCAGAAGGACTGTTGCAGAGAGCAAGGATGAATACTGGGGTGCAGAAGGACTGTTGCAGAGAGCAGAGGTTTCACAGTGAGGTGCAGAAAAAATTTTACAGAGAGTAGAGTTTGGAGACTGGTTTTCAGAAGGATCTTACACAGAGAAGAGATTGGAGACTGAGGTGCAGAAGGACTGTTGCAGAGAGAAGAGGTTGGGGACTTAGGTGTAGAAGGACTCTTGCAGAGAGCAGAGGTTGGAGATTGGGGTGCAGAAGGACTGTTGCAGAGTGCAGAATTTGGAGACTGGGCAGCAGAAGGACTGTTGCAGAGGACAGAGTTTGGAGACTGGGGTGCTGCTTTACACTTACAGAAAGCAGAGTTTAAAAACTGGGGTTCAGAATGAATGTTACAGAGAGCAAATTTAGAAACTGGAGTGCAGAAGGATCTTACAGAGAGCAGAGGTTGGAGACTGTGGTGCAGAAGGACTTTTGCAGAGAGCACAGGATGGAGACTGGGGTCCAGAAGGATTGTTGCAGAGAGCAGAGACTGGAGACTGGGGTGCAGAAGGACTTTTGCAGAGAGCAGAGTTTGGAGACTGGAGTGCAGAATGACTGTTAGAGAGAGCAGAGTTTGGAGACTGAGGTGCAGAAGGAATGTTACTGAGAGCAGAGTTTGGAGACTGGGCTGCAGAAGGACTGTTGCAGAGAGCAGAGTTTGGAGACTGTGGTGGAGAAGAATCGATGCAGAGAGTAGAGGTTGGAGACTGGGGTGCAGAAGGCCTGTTACAGAGAGCAGAGTTTGGAGAATGTGGTGCAGAATTACTGATACAGAAAGAAGAGGTTGGAGACTGGGGTGCAGAAGAAACCTTACAGAGAACAGAGGTTTGAGACTGTGGTACAGAAGGACTGTTACAGAAAGCAGAGGTTGGAGACTGGGGTACAGAATAAGTGTTGTAGAGAACAGAGGTTGGAGACTGGGGTGCAGAAGGACCATTGCAGAAAGCAGAGGTTGGAGTCTGGGTTTCAGAAGGATCATACAGAGAGAAGAATTCGCACACTGAGGTTCAGAAGGACTGTTGCAGAGAGCAGAGATTGGAGATTGGGACGCAGAAGGACTGTTGCAGAGAGCAGAGTTTTGAGTCTGAGGTGCAGAAAGTCTGTTACAGAGAGCAGAGGTTAGAGACCGGGGTGCAGAAAGACTGTTGCAGAGAGCAGAGGTTGCAGAGTGAGGTACAGAAAGACTGTTGTAGAGAACAGAGGTTGGAGACTCGGGTGCAGAAGGACCATTGCAGTAAGCAGAGGTTGGAGACAGAGTTTCAGAAGGATCTTACAGAGAGCAGAGGTTAAACACTGAGGTGCAGAAGGACTGTTGAAGAGAGAAGAAGTTGGAGATTGGGATGCAGAAAGACTGTTGCGGAGAGAGAGGTTGGAGTCTGAAGTGCAGAAAGAAAGTTACAGAGAGCAGAGGTTGGAGACTGGGGTTAAGAAAAATTGATACAGAAAGCAGAGCTTGGAGACTGGGGAGCAGAAGGATCCTTACAGTGAACAGAGTTTGGAGACTGCCGTACAGAAGGACTGTTGAAGAGAGCAGAGGTTGGAGACTGGGGTGCAGAAGAACTGTTACAGAGAGAAGAGGTTGGAGATTTGGGTGCAAACGGCCTGTTACACAGATGAGAGTTTGGAGACTGGGGTGCAGAAGGACTGTTGCAGAGAGCAAGGATGAATACTGGGGTGCAGAAGGACTGTTGCAGAGAGCAGAGGTTTCACAGTGAGGTGCAGAAAAAATTTTACAGAGAGTAGAGTTTGGAGACTGGTTTTCAGAATGATCTTACACAGAGAAGAGATTGGAGACTGAGGTGCAGAAGGACTGTTGCAGAGAGAAGAGGTTGGAGACTTAGGTGTAGAAGGACTCTTGCAGAGAGCAGAGGTTGGAGATTGGGGTGCAGAAGGACTGTTGCAGAGAGCAGAATTTGGAGACTGGGCAGCAGAAGGACTGTTGCAGAGGACAGAGTTTGGAGACTGGGGTGCTGCTTTACACTTACAGAAAGCAGAGTTTAAAAACTGGGGTTCAGAATGAATGTTACAGAGAGCAAATTTGGAAACTGGAGTGCAGAAGGATCTTACAGAGAGCAGAGGTTGGAGACTGTGGTGCAGAAGGACTGTTGCAGAGAGCACAGGATGGAGACTGGGGTCCAGAAGGATTGTTGCAGAGAGCAGAGACTGGAGACTTTGGTGCAGAAGAACTGATACAGAAAGCAGAGTTTGGAGACTCGGGTGCAGAAGGACCCTTACAGAGAGCAGAGGTTTGAGACTGCAGTACAGAAGGACTTTTACAGAGAGCAGAGTTTGGAGACTGGGGAGGAAAAGAACTGTTTTAGAGAGCAAATTTTGGAGTCTGTGGTGAAAAAGGACTGTTGGAGAGAGCTTAGGATGGAGACTGGAGTGTAGAAGTACTGTTGCAGAGAGCAGAGTTTGTAGACTGAGTTTCAGAAGGACTGTTACAGCGGGCAGAGTTTGAAGACTGTGGGGTAAAATGACGGATACAGAAATCAGAGGTTGGATACTGGGGTGTATAAGGACCCTTACAAAGAACAAAGGTTGGAGACTGCGGTACAGAAGGACTGTTACAGAAAGCAGAGGTTGGAGACTGGGGTGTAGAAGGTTCATTGGGGCGAGTAGAGTATGGGGACTGGGGTGTAGAAGGACTGTTGCAGAGAGCAGACGTTGAAGACTGGGGTGTTGAAGAAATTTTGCAGAAGCAGATGTTGGAAAATTTGGTGCAGAAGGACTGTTGCATAGAGCAGAGTTTAAAGACTGGGGTGCAGAAGGATAGTTAAAGAGAGCAGAGGTTGGAGACTGGAGTGCAGAAAGATCGTTGCAGAGAGCAGAGGTTGGAGACTGGGATGCAGAAGGATAGTTAAAGAGAGCAGAGGTCGTAGACAGGGTTGCAGAAAGATCGTTGCAGAGAGAAGAGGTTGGAGACTGGGGCGCAGAAGGATCGTTAAAGAGAGCAGAGTTTGGAGATTATGGTGAAGAACGACTTTTACAGAGAGCACAGGTTGAAGACTGGGGTGCAGTAGAACTTTTGCAGAGAGCACAGGTTGGAGACTGTGGTGCAGAAAAACTGTTGCAGAGAGCAAAGTTTGGAGGCTGGGGTGCAGTTTGAATGATGCAGAGAGCAGAGGATGGAGACTTAGGTGCAAAAGGACCCTGACAGGGACCAGAGGTTGGAGACTGCTTTACAGAAGGACTGTTAGAGAGAGCAGAGGTTTGAGACAGGTGTGGCAGAAGGATGTGACAGACAGCAAAGTTTGGAGACTGGGGTGCAGAAGGACATTTGCAGAGAGAAGAAGTTGGAGCCTGGGGTGCAGAATAATCGTTGAAGAAAGAAGATTTTGGAGACTGGGGTCAAAAGCCCTGTTACTGACAGCAGAGGTTGGAGATTGGGGTGCAGAAGGCCTGTTAGAGAGAGCAGTCAGTTACAGAGAGCAGAGGTTAAAGACTGGGTTGCAAAAGGATCTTACAGAGAGCTGAGGATGTAGACTGAGGTACAGAAGGACTGTTACACAGAGCAGAGGTTGGAGACTGAGGTGTAGAAGGTTCGTTGCAGTGAGCAGAGTTTTCAGACTGAGGTGCAGAAGGACTGTTACAGAGAGCAGAGATTTTAGCCTGGGGTGCAGAAGGCACGTTACAGAGAGCAGAGGTTAGAGACTGGGGTGTAGAAGGACTGTTGCAGAGAGTAGAGGTTGGATATTGGCGTCCAGAAGGACTGTTGGCGAGAGAAGAGGTTGGAGACTGGGGTAGAGAAGGACTGCTGCACAAAGTAGAGGTTGGAGACTGAGGTGCAGAAGGACTGGTGCAGAGAGCAGAGGTTGGAGACTGGGGTGCACAAGGACTTATACAGAAATCAGACGTTTGTGGCCTGGGTGCAGAAGGATTGTTGCAGAGAGCTGAGGTTGAAGACTGGGGTGGAGAAAGACTGTTGCAGAGAGCAGATGTTGGAGACTGGCGTGCAGAAAAACTGTTGCAGAGAGAAAAGATTGGAGACTGGGGAGCACAAGGACTATTGCAGAGAGCAGAGGTTGCAGACTGAGGTGCAGAAGGACAGTTACAGAGAGCAGAGTTTGGAGAATGTGGTGCAGAATTACTGATACAGAAAGAAGAGGTTGGAGACTGGGGTGCAGAAGAAACCTTACGGAGAACAGAGGTTTGAGACTGCGGTACAGAAGGAGTGTTACAGAGAGCAGAGGTTGGAGACTGGGGTACAGAATAAGTGTTGTAGAGAACAGAGGTTGGAGACTGGGGTGCAGAAGGACCATTGCAGAAAGCAGAGGTTGGAGTCTGGGTTTCAGAAGGATCATACAGAGAGAAGAATTCGCACACTGAGGTTCAGAAGGACTGTTGCAGAGAGCAGAGATTGGAGATTGGGACGCAGAAGGACTGTTGCAGAGAGCAGAGTTTTGAGTCTGAGGTGCAGAAAGTCTGTTACAGAGAGCAGAGGTTAGAGACCGGGGTGCAGAAAGACTGTTGCAGAGAGCAGAGGTTGCAGAGTGAGGTGCAGAAGGACTGTTGTAGAGAACAGAGGTTGGAGACTCGGGTGCAGAAGGACCATTGCAGTAAGCAGAGGTTGGAGACAGGGTTTCAAAAGGATCTTACAGAGAGCAGAGGTTAGACACTGAGGTGCAGAAGAACTGTTGAAGAGAGAAGAATTTGGAGATTGGGACGCAGAAAGACTGTTGCGGAGAGAGAGGTTGGAGTCTGAAGTGCAGAAAGAAAGTTACAGAGAGCAGAGTTTGGCGACTGGGGTAAGAAAAACTGATACAGAAAACAGAGCTTGGAGACTGGGGAGCAGAAGGATCCTTACAGTGAGCAGAGTTTGGAGACTTCCGTACAGAAGGACTGTTAAAGAGAGCAGAGGTTGGAGACTGGGGTCGAAAAGGACTGTGGAATAGAGCAGATTTTGGAGACTGGGGTGCAGAAGAACTGTTACAGAGAGAAGAGGTTGGAGATTTGGGTGCAAACAGCCTGTTACACAGATTAGAGTTTGGAGAATGGGGGTGCAGAAGGACTGTTGCAGAGAGCAAGGATGAATACTGGGGTGCAGAAGGACTGTTGCAGAGAGCAGAGGTTTCACAGTGAGGTGCAGAAAAACTTTTACAGAGAGCAGAGTTTGGAGACTGGTTTTCAGAAGGATCTTACACAGAGAAGAGATTGGAGACTGAGGTGGAGAAGGACTGTTGCAGAGAGAAGTGGTTGGAGACTTAGGTGTAGAAGGACTCTTGCAGAGAGCAGAGGTTGGAGATTGGGGTGCAGAAGGACTGTTGCAGAGAGTAGAATTTGGAGACTGAGGTGCAGAAGGACTGTTAAAGAGAGCAAAGCTTGAAGACTTGAGTGTAGAAGGACTGATACAGAAAGTAGAGTTTTGAGACTGTTGTGCAGAAGAACCGTTACAGAGAGAAATGTTTGGAAACTGCAGGACAGAAGTACTGTTCCAGAGAGCAGAGTTGTAGACTTGGGTGGAGAAGAACTGTTGCAGAGATCAGATGTTGGAGACTGGGGTGCAGTAGGACTGTTGCAGACAGTAGAGGTTGGAGATTGGTGTGTAGAAGTGTTGCAGAGAGTAGAGTTTGGATACTGGGGTGCAGAAGGACCGTTGAAGAGAGGAGAGGTTGGAGACTGGGGTTCAGAAGACCTGATATAGAGAGCAGAGTTTTGAGACTGGCATGCAGAAGGCCTGTTACACAGAGGAGAGTTTGGAGACTGGGGTACAGAAGGACTGTTACAGAGAGCAGAGTTTGGAGACTGGGTTGCTGAAGGCACTTACAGAGATCAGAGGTTTGAGCCTGAGGTGCAGGTGGACTGTTACAGAGAGAAGTGGTTGGAGACTGCGGTGCAGCAGAATGTTAGAGAGCAGAGGTTTAAGACTGAGGTGCAGAAGTACTGTTACAGAGAGTAGAGGTTGGAGATTGAGGTGTAGAAGGACTGTTACAGAGAGAAGAGTTTAGAGACTGAGGTGCAGAAGGACTGTTGCAGAAAGCAGAGGTTGGAAATTGGGGTGCGGAAGGACTGATTCAAAAAGCAGAGGTTGGAGACTGGGTTGTAGAAGGACCGTTACAAGAGCAGTGGTTGGAGACTGCGGTACATAAGGACTGTTACAGAGAGCAGATGTTGGAGACTTTGGTGCTGCAGGACCCTTGTAGAAAGAAGACGTTGGAGACTGCGGTGGAGAAGGAATGTTAGACAGAGCAGATTTTGGAAACTTGAGTGCAGAAAGATCTTACAGAGAGCAGAGGTTGGAGACTGAGGTGCAGAAAAAGTGTTACAGAGAGCATAGTTTGATTACTGGGGTGCAGAAGAACTGTTATAGAGAGCAGAGTTTCGAGACTGGGGTGCAAAAGGGCTGTTGCAGAAAGCAGAGGTTGGAAATTGGGGTGCAGAAGGACCGTTACAAACCAGAGTTTGGAGACTGATGTATAGAAAAACTGTTACAGAGCGCAGAGGTTGGAGACTGGGTGCAGAAGGAATGTTACAGAGAGCACAGGTTGGAGACTGAGGTGCAGAAGGATAGATACAGAGAGCAGAGATTTGAGACTGAGGTACAGAAGGACTGATACAGAAAGCAGAGTTTGGAGACTGGGGTGCAGAAGGACCGTTTCGGAGAGCAGAGTTTAGAGTCTGCGGTACAGAAGGACTGTTACAGAGAGCCGATGTTGGAGACTGGGAGCAGAAGGACTGTTGCACAGGACAGAGGTTGAAGACTGGGGTGCTGCAGGACACTTGCAGAAAGCACAGGTTAAAGACTGGGGTGGAGAAGGAATGTTTCAGAGAACAGAGTTTGGAAACTAGAGTACAGAAGGATCTTACAGAGACCAGAGTTTGGAGACTGTGGTGCAGAAGGACTGATGCACAGAGCAGAGATTGGAGACTGAGGTGTAGAAGTCCTCTTACATAGAGTAAAGTTTTGAGACTGGGGTGCAGAAGGATTGTTGAAAGGAGCAGAAATTGGAGACAGGGGTGCAGTAGGATCATTGCAGAGAGCAGAGGTTGGAGACTGGGGTGCAGAAGGACTGTAGCAGAGAGAAAATTTTAGAAACTGGGGTGCAGAAGGATTGTTATAAGGAGCAGAGGTCGGTGACTGAGGTGCAGAAGGACTGTTACAAAGAGCAGAGTATGGAGACTGGGGTACCAAAGGACTTTTACAGAGAGCAGAGGTTGGAGACTGGGGTTCAGATGGATCTTACAGAGAGCAGAGTTTGAAGATTGGGGTGCAAAAGGACTGTTACAGAGTACAGAGTTTAAAGACTTGGTTTAATATGGATCTTACAAGGAGCAGAGTTGGGAGACTGAGGTGCAGAAGGACTGTTACAGAAAGCAGAGGTAGTAGACTGGGGTGCAGAAGGGTCATTGCAGAGAGAAGAGTTTTCAGACTGTGGTGCAGAAGAACTGTTGCAGAGAGCAGATGTTGGAGACTGGGGTGCAGAAGGACTGTTGCAGAGAGCAGATGTTGGTAACTAGGGTGCAGAAAGACTGTTGTAGAGAGCAGAGGTTGGAGACTGGGGTGCATAAGGACTGTTACAGAGAGCAGATGTTGGAGAATGTGGTGCGGAAGTCCTGTAACAGAATGCATAGGTTGGAGATTTGGATGCAGAAGGACTGTTACAGAGAGCAGAGGTTGGATACTGGGGTGCAGAAGGATCTTACAGAGTGCAGAATTTGGAGACTGAGGTGAAGAAGGACTGTTACAGAAATCAGAGGTAGAAGACTGGGGTGCAGTAGGATCATTTCAGAGAGCACAGGTTCGAGACTGGGGTGCAGAAGTATCGTTGCAGAGAGCAGATTTTGGAGACTGGGGTGCAGAAGGCCTGCTACAGAGGCAAGAGTTTGGAGACTGGCGTGCAGTTGGACTGTTACAGAGAGGAGAGGTTGGAGACTGAGGTGCAGAAGCACTGTTATAGAGGGCCGAGGTTGGAGACTGGGTTTCTAAAGAATCTTATAGAGAGCAGAGTTTGGAGACTGAGTTCCAGGATGACTGCTACAGAGAGCAATGTTTGAATACTGGGGTGCAGAAGGATCCTGTAGAGACCAGAGGTGTCAGACTGAGGTGCAGAAGGACTGTTACAGAGAGAACAGGTTGGAAACTAAGGTGTAGAAAGACTGTTATAAAGAGCAGAGTTTGGAGACTGAGGTGCAGAAGGACTCTTACAAAAAGCAGAGCTTGGAAATTGGGGTTTAGAAGGACACTTACTGAGACCAGAGTTTGGAGACTACGGTATAGAAAAACTGTTATAGAGAGCACAGGTTGCAGACTGAGGTGCAGAAGGATAGATACATAGAGCAGATTTTTGAGACTCAGGTTCAGAAGGACTGATACAGAAAGCAGAGTTTGAAGACTGGGGTGCAGAAGTCCCATTACGAAGAGTAGAGTTCGGAGTCTGAGGTACAGAAGGATAGTTACAAAAAGCAGATGTTTGAGACTGGGGAGCAGCAGGACTGTTGCAGAGGACAGAGTTTGGAGACTGGGGTGCCAAAGGACACTTGCAGAAAGAAGAGTTTAAAGACTGGGTTGAAGAATGAATGTTACAGACAGCAGAGTTTGGAAACTGGAGTGCAGAAGGATCTTACAGAGACCAGATTTTGGAAACTGTGGTGCAGAAGGACTGTTACAGAGAGCAGAGGTTAGAGACTGGGGTCCAGTAGATTCGTAGCAGAGAGCAGATTTTGGAGACTGGGGTGCAGAAGGACTGTTGCAGAGAGCAGAGGTTGTAGACTGGGGTGCAGAAGAACTGTTGCAGAGAGCAGAGGTTGGAGACTGGAGTGCAGAAGGACTGTTGCAGAGAGCAGATTTAAGAGACCGAGGTGCAGAAAGACTGTTACAGAGAGCAGAGTTTGGAGACTGTTTTGCAATAGGACTGTTGCAGAGAGCAGACTTTGGAGACTGAGGTTCAGATGGATTTTACAGAGAGCAGAATTTGGAGACTGAGGTGCAGAAGGACTGTTGCAGAGATCAGAGGTTGGAGACAGAGGTTAAGAAAGATCATTGGAGAGAGCAGATTTTGAAGACTGGGGTGCTGAATGCCTGCTACAGAGAGCAGAGATTTGGGACTGAGGTGCAGAAAGACTGTTACAGAAAGCAGAGTTTCGAAATTGGGGTGCAGACATACCTTTACAGAGACCAGAGTTTGGAGACTTCGGTATAGAAAAAGTGTTACAGAGAGCAGAGGTTTGAGACTGGGGTGCAGAAGGACTTTTACAGAGAGCAGAGTTTGGAGACTAGGGTGCAGAAGGATTATTGCAGAGCACAGAATTTTTAGACTGAGGTGCAGAACGACTGTTGCAGAGAGCAGTTGTTGGAGACTTGGGTGCAAAAGGACTGTTTCAGAGAGCAGACGTTGGAGACTGAGGTGAACAAGAATCGTTGTAAAGAGCAGACGTTTCAGACTGGGGTGCGAAAAGCCTGTTACAGAGAACAGAGGTTGAAGACGGGAGTGCAGAAGGCCTGTTACAGAAGAGTTTGGAGAAAGGGTGCAGAAGGACTGTTACAGAGGGAAGAGTTTGGAGACTGGGTTGCAGAAAGATCTTACACAGAGTAGAGATCGGAGACTGAGGTGCACAACGACTGTTACAGACAGCGAGTAGAGGTTGGAGACTGAGGTACAGAAGGATTGTTAAAGAATGCAAAAGTTGGAGACTGGGGTGCAGAAGGACTGTTTCAGATAGCAGAGGTTGGAGACTGGGGTGTAAAAGGACTGTTGGAGAGAGGAGAGTTTGGAGACTGGGTGCATCAAGAATGTTGCAGAGAGCAGCGTTTGCAGACTGAGATGCAGGAGTGTTATTGAGATCACAGGTTAGAGACTGGGGTGCAGAAGGACTGATAGAGACTGTGGTGCAGAAAAAAAATTACAGAGAGCAGACTTTGGAGACTGCAGTACAGGAGGCCTGTTACAGAGAGCAGAGGTTGGAGACTGCGGTTATGAAGGACTGTTTCAGATTGCAGATGGTGGTGACTGGGGTGAAGAAGAACTGTTGCAGAGACAAGAGTTTGGAGACTGGGGTGCAGAAGAACTGTCGCAGAGAGCAGAGGTTGGAGACTGAGGTGCAGAAGGAATGTTATAGAGAGCAGATGTTGGAGACTGGGGTGCAGAAGTACTGATACAGAGAGCAGAGTTTGGAGACTGTGGTGCAGAAGGACCTTTAGAGAGAGCAGAGTTTTGAGACTGCAGTACAGAAAGACTGTTACAGTGAGGATACGTTGGATACTAGGGTAGAGAAGGACAGTTCCAGAGAGCATATGTTGGAAACAGTGGTTCAGAATGACTGTGGCAGAGAACAGAGGTTAGAGAATGGGGTGTAGAAGGACTATTGCAGAGAGCAGAGGTTGAAGACTGAGGTGTAGAAGGACTGTTACAGAGAGCAGTGTTTGGAGACTAGGGTGCAGAAGGATCTTACAGAGAGCAGAGATTGGAGACAGTGGTGCAGAAGTACTTTTGCAAAGAGCAGATGTTGGAGACTGAGGTTCAGAAGGACTGTTATAGAGAAGAGGTTGGAGATAGGGAGAAGAAAGATTGTTACAGAGAACAGAGGTTGGAGACTCAGGTGCAGCAGTACCGTTGCAGAAAGCAGAGGTTGGAGACTGTGGTGGAGAAGGAATGTTACTGGGAGCAGAGTTTTAAAACTGTGGTGCAGAAGGATATTACAGAGAGCAGGTTGGAGATTAGGATTCAGAAAGACTGTTGCATAGAGCAGATGTTGGAGAATGGGGTGCAGAAGGATCATTGCATACAGCAGAGGTTAGAGACTGGGGAGCAGAAGGACTGTTACAGTGAGAAGATTTTGGAGACTGAGGTGCAGAATAATCGTTGCTGAGAGCAGAGGTTGGAGACTGAGGTGCAAAAGGACTGTTACAGAGAGTAGAGGTTGGAGATTGGGGTGCAAAAGGCCTGTTACAGAGAGCAGAGGTTTGAGACCAGGTTGCAGAAGAACTGTTACAGAGAGCAGAGTTTTTAGACAAGGTTACACAAGGATCTTACAGAGAGCAGAGGTTGTAGACCAAGGTGCAGCAGGACTGTTACAGAGAGCAGATGTTGGAGACTAGGGTGCAGAAGCATCGTTGCAGAGAATAGAGTTTTCAGACTGAGGTTCAGAAGGAATTTTGCAGAGAGCAGATGTTGAAGACTGGCTTGGAGAAAGACTGTTGTAGAGAGCAGAGTTTGTAGACTGAGGTGCAGAAGCACTGTTACAGAGAAAAGAGGTTGGAGAATGGGGTACAAAAGGCCTGTTACAAAGAGCAGATTTTGGACACTGCACTACAGGAGGACTGTTACAAAGAGCAGAGTTTGGAGACTGGGGTGAAGAAGGACTTTTGCAGAGAGCAGAGGATGGATATTGGGGTGCAGAAGAATCGTGTAGAGAGCAGAGTATTGAGACTGAGGTGCAAAAAGACTGTTACAAAGAAGAGAGTTTGGAGAAGGGGTGCAGAAGGCCTGTTACAAAGGGCAGACTTTGGAGACTGGTTTGCAGAATAATCTAACAAAGATCAAATGTTGGAGACTGGGGTGCAGAAGGACTTTTACAGAGAGTAGAGGTTGGAGACTTAGGAGCAGAAGGACTGTTGTAGAGAGCAGAGTTTGGAGACTGAGGTCCAGAAGGATTGTTACAGAGATCAGAGGGTGGAGACTGGGGTGCAGAAGGACAGTTACAGAGAGCACAGTTGGAGACTGCGATGAAGAAGAAATGTTGCAGAGAGCAGACGTTGGAGACTGGGGTGCAGAAGAACTGTTACAGAGAGAAGACTTTGGAGATTTGGGTGCAAACGGCCTGTTACACAGATGAGAGTTTCGAGACTGGGGTGCAGAAGGACTGTTCCAGAGAGCAAGGATGAAGACTGGGGTGCAGAAGGACTGTTGCAGAGAGCAGAGGTTTCACAGTGAGGTGCAGAAGGTCTTTTACAGAGAGTAGAGTTTGGAGACTGTGTTGCAGAAGAACTGATACAGAAAGCAGAGTTTGAGGATTGGAGTGAAGAAGGACCCTTAAAGAGAATAGAGGTTAAAGACTGTGGTACAGAAGCACTGTTGTGGAGAACAGAGATTGGAGACTTCTGTGCAGAGGGACCATTGCAGAAAGCAGAATTTGGAGACTGGGGTGCAGATGGAATGTTACAGAGAGAAGAGTTTGGACACTGGGGTGCAGAAGGATCTTACAGAGAGAAGAGTTTGGAAACTGGCGTGCAGAAGGAGTGTTGCCTAGAGCAGAGTTTGGAGCCTTGGGTGCAGAAGGATCTTTGCAGAGAGCAGAGGGTGGAGACTAGGGTGCCGAAGAACTGTTACAGAGAGTAGAGGTTGGAGTCTTGTGTTCAAACGGCCTGTTACACAGATCAGAGTTGGGAGACTGGGGTGCAGAAGAACTGTTACAGAAAGCACAGTCTGGAGACTTGTTTTCAGAAGGATCTTACACAGAGAAGAGATTGGAAACTGAGGTGCAGAAGGACTGTTACAGTGAGTAGATGTGGTAGACTGAGGTGCAGAAAGACCGTTGCCGAGAGCAGGGTTTGGAGACTGAGGTGCAGAATGACTGTTGCAAGAGAAGAGGTTGGGGACTTAGATGTAGAAGGACTCTTGCAGAGAACAGAGGTTAGAGATAGGGGTGCAGAAGGACTGTTGCAGAGAGTAGAATTTGGAGACTGAGGTGCAGAAGGACTGTTAAAGAGAGCAGATCTTGAAGACTTGAGTGCAGAAGGACTGATACAGAAAGCAGAGGTTTGAGACTGGGGTGCAGAAGGACCGTTACAGAGAGAAGTGTTTGGAAACTGCAGTACAGAAGTTCTGTTACAGAGAGCAGAGTTGGAGACTGGGGTGGAGAAGAACTGTTGCAAAGATCAGATGTTGGAGACTGGGGTGCAGTAGGACTGTTGCAGAGAGTAGAGGTTGGAGATTGGGGTGTAGAAGGACTGTTGCAGAGAGTAGAGTTTGGAGAATGGGATGCAGAAGGACAGTTGCAGAGAGGAGAGGTGGGAGACTGAGGTGCAGAAGGATTGTTACAGAGTGCAGAGGTAGGATACTGAGGTGCAGAAAGTTGACCCAGAGAGCAAAGGTTGGAGACTGGCGTGGAGAAGGCCTGTTACAGAGAGCAGAGTTCGGAGACTGAGGTGCTGAAGGATCGTTACAGAGAGCTGAGTTTGGAGACTGAGGTGCAGAAGGACTGTTACAAAGAGCAGAGTTTGGAGATTGGGGTGAAGAAGAACTGTTACAGAGAGCAGAGGTTGGAGACTGGGGTGCAGAAGGCCTGTTACAGAGAGCAGAGGTATGAGACTGAGATGCAGAAGGATTGTTACTAAGAGCAAAGGTTGGAGACTGGGGTTCAGAAGGACAGTTAGAGAGAGCACAGGTTGGAGACTGGGTGAAGAAGAAATGTTGCAGAGAGCAGAGGTTGGAGACTGGGGTGCAGAAATACTGTTGCAGAGAGCAGAGTTTGGAGACTGCGGTACAGAAGGACTGTTACAGAGAGTAGAGCTTGGAGACTGGGGTGCAGAAGGAATGTCACAGAATGTACATTTCGAAAACTGGGGTGCAGAAGGATCTTATAGAGACCAGATGTTAGACACTGGGGTGCAGAAGGACTCTTGCAGAGAGCAGACGTTGGAGACTTGGGTGCAGAAGGATCGTTGCTGAGAGTAGAGGTTGGAGACTTGGGTGTAGAAGGACTGTTGCATAGAGAAGATGTTTGAGACTGGGGTGAAGAAGTACTGTTGCAGATAGCAGTGGTTGGAGACTGAGGTGCAGAAGAACTGTTAGAGAGAGCAGAGGTTGTATACTGGTGTGAAGAAGGACCCTAACTGAGAGCAGAGTTTGGAGACTGCGGTACAGAAGGACTGTTACTGAGAGCAGAGTTTGGAGACTAGGGTGCAGAAGGACTATTGCAAAGAAAAGTGTTTGGAGACTGGGGTGCACAAGAAATGTTGCAGAGCGCAGAGGTTGGAGACTGAGGTGCAGAGGGTCGTTGCAGAGAGAAGAGGATAGAGACTGGGGTGTAGCAGGCCTGTTACAGAGAGCAGAAGTTGGAGACTGGTGTGTAGAAGGATCAAAGCAGAGAGCAGAGTTTGGAGACTGAGGAGCAGAAAGATCTTTGCAGAGAGAAGAGGTTTGAGACTGTGGTGCAGAATGATATTTACAGAGAGCAGAGGATGAAGACTGGGGTGCAGAAGGACAGTTAAAAAGAGCACAGATAGAGACTGCGGTTCAGAAGAAATGTTAGAAAGCAGAGCTAGGATATTGGGTTGCAGAAGGACTGTTAGAGAGAGCAGAGGTTGGAGACTGGGGTGCAGAAGGATTGTTACAGATACCACAATTTGGAGACTGGGGTGAAGAATTATCGTTGCAGAGAGCAGAGGTTTAAGACTGAGGCTTAGAAGGACTGTTACAGAGAGCAGAGGTTGAAATCTTAGGTGCAGAAGGCAGAGAGCAGAGGTTGGAGACTGGGGTGCAGAAGGACTGTTAGTGAGAGCAGAGGATGGAGACTGAGTTGCAGAAGGACAGTTACAGGCAGTACAGGTTGGAGAGTGGGGTGCAGAATAAATGTTGCAGAGAGCAGTGTTCGGAGACTTGGGTGCATAAGGACTGATGCAGAGAGCAGAGGTTTGAGACTGGGGTGCAGAAGTATCGTTGCAGAGAGCAGAGGTTGGAAACTAAGGTGCAGAAGGATCGTAACACAGAGCAGTGTTTGGTTCCTGGGGTGTAAAAGGACTGCGGCAGAGAACAGAGGTTGGAGACTGAGGTGCAAAAGGAATGATATACAGAGCAGAGGTTGGAGACTGGGGTGCAGAAGGAGTGTTACAGAGAGCAGAGTTTGGAGATTGGGGTTCAGAAGAACTGTTACAGAGAGCAGAGTTTAAAGACTGTGGTGCAGAAGGCCTGTTACAGAGAGCAGAGTTTGGAGATGACATGCAGAAAGATCATTACAGAGAGCAGACGTTGGAGACTGAGGTTCAGAAGGATTGTTACAGATAGCAGATTTTTGACACTGATGTGCAGAAAGACTGTTAAAGAGAGCAGAGCTTGGTGTATGGGGTGCAAAAAGACTGTTGCAGAGAGAAGAGTTTGAAGACTGGGGTGCAGAAGGATCGTTGCAGAGAGCAGAGGTTGGAGACTGAGGTGCGGAAGGATCAGTAAAGAGAGCAGAGTTTGGGAGAACAGGGTGCAGTAGGATAGTTACAGAGAGCACAGGTTGGAGACTGGGGTGCAGAAGCAATGTTGCAGAGTGCAGAGGTTGGAGACTGGGATGCAGAAGTACTGTAGCAGAGAGAAGAGGTTGGAGACTTGGGTGTAGAAAAACTGTTTCAGAGAGCAGACTTTGAAGACTTGGATGCAGAAGGATCCTTGCAGAGAGCAGAGGTTGGAGACTGGGGTGTAGAAGGACATTTGCAGAGAGCAGAGGTTGGAGACTGGGGTGCAGAAGGACTGTTGTAGAGAGCAGATGTTGGAGACTGAGGTGCAGTAGGACTGTTACAGAGAGCAGAGGTTTTACACTGGGGTGCAGAATAACTGATACGGAAAGTAGAGTTCTTAGTCTAGGGTATAGAAGGACTGTTACAGAGAACAGATTTTGTAGCCTGGGGTGCAGAAGGACTGTTGCGGAGAACAGAATTTGGAGACAGGGGTGCAGAAGGGCCGTTGCAGAGAGATGAGGTTGGAGACTGAGGGGCAGAAGGCCTGATACAGAGAGCAGAGTTTGGACACTTGGTTGCAGAAGACCTGTTACAGAGAGCAGAGTTTGGAGACTTGGGTGCAGAAAAATTGTTATAGATAGCACAGTTTGGAGACTGCGGTGTAGAAGGATCGATGCAGAGAGCAGAGCTTTCAGACTGATTCTTAGAAGGACTGTTACAGAGAGGAGAGGTTGGAGTCTGAGGTCCAGAAAGACTGTTATAGAAAGCAGAGGTTGGTAATTTCGGTGAAGATGGACCGTTACAAAGAGAAGAGATTGGAGACTGCGTTACAAAAGGACTATTACAGAGAGCAGAGGTTGGAGACTGGGTAGAAGAAGCATCGTTGCAGAGAGCAGATGTTGGAGACTGGGGTGCAGAAGGACTGTTAGTGAGAGCAGAGGATGGAGACTGAGTTGCAGAAGGACAGTTACAGAGAGCACAGGTTGGAGAGTGGGGTGCAGAATAAATGTTGCAGAGAGCAGTGTTTGGAGACTTGGGTGCCTAAGGACTGATGCAGAGAGCAGAGGTTCGAGACTGGGGTGCAGAAGTATCGTTGCAGAGAGCAGAGGTTGGAAACTAAGGTGCAGAAGGATCGTTACACAGAGCAGAGTTTGGTTCCTGGGGTGTAAAAGAACTGCGGCAGAGAACAGAGGTTGGAGACTGAGGTGCAAAAGGACTGATACAAAGAGCAGAGTTTGGAGACTCAGGTGCAGAAAAAATGATACACAAAGCAGAGGTTGGAGACTGGGGTTAAGAAGGACTGTTACAGAGAGAAGAGTTTGGAGACTCCAGAAGAGAAGGACTTTTACAGAGAGCAAATTTTGGAGACCATGATGCAGACGGACTCTTGCAGAGAACAGAGGGTAGAGACTGGGGTGCAGAAGAATTCATACAGAGAGCAGAGTTTGGAGACTGGGGTGGAGAAGGACCGTTGCAGCGAGCAGATGTTGGAGACTGGGGTGCAGGAGGACTGTAAGAGAGAGCAGCATTTTGAGACTGAGGTGCAAAAGGATCGTTTCAGAGAGTAGAATTTGGAGACTGGGGTGCAGAAGTACCATTACAGATTGCAGAGGTTGGAGACTGAGGTGCAGAAGGACTTTTACACAGAGGAGAGGTTGGAGACAGGGGTGTCAAAGGATTCTTACAGAGAGCAGAGGATGGAGACTGGGGTGCAGAAAGAGTGTGACAGAGAGCAGAGTTTGGAGATTGGGGATCAGAAGAACTGTTACAGAGATCAGAGGTTGGAGACTGTGGTTCAGAAGGCCTGTTACAGAGAGCAGAGTTTGGAGATGAGGTGCAGAAGAATCACTACAGAGAGCAGAGGTTGGACACTGATCTGCAGAAAGACTGTTACAGAGAGCAGAGGTTGGAGACTGGGATCCAGAAAAATCTTTGCCTTGAGCATAGGTTGGAGACTGAGGTGCAGAAGGATCGCTACCGAGAGCAGAGTTTGGAGACCTGGGTGCAGTAGGATAGTTACAGAGAGCACCGGTTGGAGACTGGGGTGCAGAAGAAATGTTGCAGAAAGCAGAGGTTGGAGACCAGGGTGCAGAAGGACTTTAGCAGAGAGCAGAGGTTGGAGACTGTGGTGTAGAAGGACTGTTGCAGAGAGCAGACTTTAGAGACTGGGATGCAGATGGATAGTTGCAGATAGCAGATGGACTGTTGCAGAGAACAGAGGTTGGAGACTAGGGTGCAGAAGGGCCGTTGCAGAGAGATGAGGTTGGAGACTGAGGTGCAGAATGACTTTTACAGAGAGCAATGTTTGGAGAACGGCGTGCAGAAGGATCTTACAGAGAACAGACTTTGGAGACTGGGATGTAGAATGATCGTTGGAGAGAGCAGAGGTTGGAGACTGGGGTGTAGAAAGACTTTTGCAGAGAAAAGAGGTTGGAGACTGGGGTGCAGAAGGCCTGTTACAGAGAGCACAGTTTGGAGACTGGGTTGCAGAATACCTGTTACAGAGTGCAGATGTTGGAGATTGGAGTGCGGTAAGATTTTTATAGATAGCACAGTTTGGAGACTGGGGTTTAGAAGGATTGTTGCAGAGAGCAGAGGTTTCAAACTGAGACTAAGAAGGACTGTTACAGAGAGCAGGGGTTGGAGTCTGAGGTTCAGAAGGACTTTTTCAGAAAGCAGAGGTTGGCATTTGGTGTGAAGAAGGACCGTTATAGAGAGAAGAGGTTGGAGACTGCGGTACAGAAGGACTGTTACAGAGAGCAGAGTTTGGAGTCTTGGGTGCAGAAGAACCGTTGCAGAGAGCAGGGTTTGGAGTCTGAGGTTCAGAAGGACTTTTTCAGAAAGCAGAGGTTGGCAATTGGTGTGAAGAAGGACCGTTATAGAGAGAAGAGGTTGGAGACTGCGGTACAGAAGGACTGTTACAGAGAGCAGAGTTTGGAGTCTTGGGTGCAGAAGAACTGTTTCAGAAAGCAGATGTCGAAGACTGGGGTGCAGAAGGACTGTTATAGAGAGCAGAAGTTGGAGACAGAGGTGCAGAAGGATTGTTACAGAGAGCAGAGATTGGAGATTGAGATTGTTTCAGAGAGCAGAGGATGGAGACTGGGGCGCAGAAGGAGTGTTACAAAGAGCAGAGTTTGGAGATTGTGGTGCAGAAGAACTGTACAGAGAGCCGAGGTTGGAGACTGGGGTGCAGAAGGATTGTTACAGAGAGCAGAGTTTGGAGACTCGGGTGCAGAAGGACTGTTACAGAGAGCAGAAGTTCGAGACTGGGGTGCAGAAGAACTGTTACAGAGAGCAGATGTTGGAGACTGAGTTGCAGAAGGACTGTTATATTGAGCAGAGTTTGGATACTGAGGTACAGAAGGATCGGTACAGAGAGCAGAGTTTGGAGACTGAGGTGCAGAAGGACTGTTACAGAGAGCAGAGGTTGGAAACTGAGGTGTAGAAGGATTGTTGCAGAGAGCAGAGGTTGGAGACTGAGGTGCAGAAGGATCTTTACAGAGAGTAGAGGTTGGAGACTGGGGTCAGAAAGACAGTTACGGAGACCACAGGTTGGAGACTGGGGTGCAGAAGGATCACTGCAGAGAGCAGAGGTTGGAGACTCTGGTACAGAAGGATCATTACAGAGAGCAGAGTTTTAAGACTGGGGTGCAGAATGACAGTTACAGAGAGCACAGTTTGGAGACCTGTGTGTAGAAGAAATGTTGCAGAGAGCAGAGGTTGGAGATTGGGGTGCAGAAGGACTGTTGCAGAGAGCAGAGGTTGGAGACTGGGGTACATACAGATCGTTGCAGGGAGCAGAGTTTTCAGATTTCGGTGAAGATGGACTGTTACAGAGAGCATAAGTTGTAGTCTGAGGGGCAGAAAGACTATTACAGAAAGAAGAGGATGGCAATTGGGGTGCAGAAGGACCATTACAGAGAGAAGAGGTAGGAGACTGCGGTACAGAAAAACTGTTACAGAGAGCAGAGTTTGGAGACTGGGGTGCAAAAGGACCATTGCAGAGAGAAGATATTGGAGACTTTGGTGCAGAAGGCCATTTAAAGAGAGCAGTGTTATAAGACTGGGGTGCCGAAGGCCTGTTACAGAGAGCAGAGTTTGGAGACTCGGGTGCAGAAGGAGTGTTACAAACAGCAGAGTTTGGAGAATGTGTTGCAGGTGGATCTTACAGAGAGCAGAGTTTGGAGACTGAGGTGCAGAAGGACTTTTACAGAGAGTAGAGTTTGGAGACTGAGGAGCAGAAAGAACGTTGTAGAGAGCAGAGGTTGTAGACTGCTGTCCAGACTAATTGTTACAGAGATCAGAGGGTGGAAACTGGAGTGCAGAAGGTGTGTTACAGAGAGCAGAGTCTGGAGATTGGTGTGCAGAATAACTGTTACAGAGAGCATAGTTTGGAGACTGAGGTGCAGAAGGACTAATACAGAAAGTAGAGGTTGGAGACTGGGGTGAAGAAGGACCTTTACAGAGAGCAGAGTTTGGAGACTGCTGTACAGAAGGACTGTTACAGCTAGCAGAGTTTGGAGCCTGGGGTTCTAAAAGATCTTTTCAGAGAGCAGGTGTTGTAGACTGGTGTGCAGAAGGATCTTAGAGAGAGCATAGGTTGGAGACTGAGCTGCATAAGGACTGTTAGAGAGAGCAGAGGCTGAAGACTGTGGTGCAGAAGGATCGTTGCAGAGAGCAGAGTTTGGAGACTGAGGTGCAGAATGATAGTTGAGGAGAGCAGAGGATGGAGACTTTGATGGAGAACGATACTTGCAGTGAGCAGATGTTGGATACTGGGGTGCAGAAGGACAGTTACAGAGAGCACAGGTTGGAGACTAGGGTGCAGAAGAAATGTTGCAGAGAGTAGAGGTTGGATACTAGGGTGCAGAAGGACTGTTACAGAGAGCAGAGGTTGTAGACTGAGGTGCAGAAGGAGTGTTACAGAGAGCAGAGGTTGGAGACTGGGGTACAGAAGAAATGCAGCAGAGAAGAGATTTTGGAGACTGGGGTGCAGAAGGACCGATGAAGAGAGCTGAGGTTGGAGATGTAGGTGCAGAAGATTGTTACAGAAAGCAGAGGTTGGATACTGGGGTGCATATGGACTGTTACAGACAGCAGAGGTTGGAGCCTGAGGTGAAGAAGAGTCTTACAGAGAGCAGAAGTTGGAGACCAGGTTGCAGAAAGACTGTTGCACAGAGTAGTGTTTGGAAACTGAGGTGCAGAAAATTGTTGCAGAGAGAAGAGGTTGGATACTGGAGTGAAGAAGGCCTTTTCCAGAGCGCAGAGTTTGGAAACTGAAGTGCAGAAGGCCTTTTACAGAGAGCAGAGGTCTGAGACTGGGGTGCAGAAGGACTGTTACAGAGAGCATTAGTTGTAGTCTGAGGGGCAGAAGGACTATTACAGAAAGAAGAGGTTGGCAATTGGGGTGCAGAAGGACCGTTACAGAGAGAAGAGCTTGGAAACTGCGGTACAGAAGTACTGTTACAGAGAGCAGAGTTTGGAGACTGGGGTGCAGAAGGACCATTGCTGAGAGGAGATGTTGGAGACTGGGGTGAAGAAGGACTGTTACAGAGAGCAGAGGTTGGAGACTGAGGTGCAGAAAGATCGTTACAGAGAGCAGAGGTTTGAGACTGAGTTGCAGAAGGATTCTTACAGAGAGCAGAGAATGGAGACTGGGGTGCATAAAAAGTGTTACAGAGAGCAGAGTTTGGAGATTCTGGTTCAGAAGAACTGTTAAAGAGAGCAGAGTTTTAAGACTGGGGTTCAGAAGGATTGTTACAGAGTGCAGAGTTTTGATTTCGGTGTAGCAGGACTGTTACAGAGAGTAGAGCTTGGAGACTGGGGTGCAGAAGAACTGTTACAGAGAGCAGAGGTTGGAGACTGGGGTGCAGTAGGCCTGTTACATAGAGCATTGGTTGAAGACTGAGGTGCAGAAAGATCGTTACAGAGAGCAGAGTTTGGATACTGAGGTGCAGAAAGACTGTTACAGAGAGCAGAATTTGGAGACTGAGTTGCAGAAAGATTGTTAGAGAGAGCAGAGGTTAGAGACTGAGATGCAGAAGGACTGTTACAGAGAGCAGAGTTTGAATTTTGGGGTGCAGAAGTATCATTGCAGAGAGCAGAGGTTGGAGACTGAGGTGCAGAATGGTCTTACAGAGAGCAGAGGTTAAAGTCTGGGGTGCAGAAGGACAGTACAGAGAGCACAGGTTGGAGACTGGGGTGCAAAAGAAATGTTGCAGAGAGCATAGATTTGAGACTGGGGTGCAGAAGAACTGTTTCAGAAAGCAGAGGTTGAAGAATGAGGTGCAGACGGATTGTTACAGAGAGCAGAGTTTGGAGACTGGGTTGCAAAACGACTGATACACAAAGCAGAGTTTGGAGACTGGGGTGCGAAATGACCGTTACAGAGAGCACAGTTTGGAGACTGCGGTATAGAAGGACATTTACAGAAAGCAGAGTTGGAGACTGGGGTGCAGAAGGACTGTTGCAGAGAACAGAGATTGGAGACTGGGGTGCAGAAGAACTGTTGCAGAGAGCAGATTTTTTAGAATGAGGTGCAGAAGGTTTGTTACAGAGAGCAGAGGTTGGATACTGGGGTGCAGAAGGACTGTTACAGAGAGCAGAGTTTGGAGACTGGTGTTCAGAAGCATCTTACAGAGTGCAGAGGTTGGAGACTGAGGGCAGAAGGACTGTTACAGAGAGCAGAGGTTGGAGACTGAGGTGCAGAATGATAGTTTATGAGAGAAGAAGTTGGAGACTGGGGTTAAGAAGGCCTGTTACAGAGAGCAGAGGTTGGAGACTGGGGTGCTGAAGGCCTGTTACAGAGAGCAGAGTTTGGAGACTGAGGTGCAGAAGGAATGTTACAGAGAGCAGAGTTTTGAGACTGGGTTGCCAAATGATTGTTGAAGAGAGCAGAGTTTTCAGACTTAGGTACAGAAGGACTGTTGCAGAGAGCAGATGTTCGAGAGTGGGGTGCAGAAGGAATCTTTCAGAGAGCAGAACTTGGAGACTGGGGTGCAGAAGGATTCTTGCAGGGAGCAGATGTTTGAGACTGGGGTGCAGAAGGCCTGTTACAGATATCACAGTTTGGAGACTGGTGTGCAGAAGGATATTATAGAGAGAAGAGTTTGGAGACTGAGGTGTAGAAAGACTGTTACAGAGAGCAGAGGTTGGAGACTGGGGTTCAGAATAATTGTTGCAGAGAGCAGAGTTTTCAGACTGAGGTACAGAAGGAGTGTTGCAGAGAGCAGATGTTTGCGACTGGGTTGCAGAAGGAGTGTTTCAGAGAGCAGAACTTGGAGACTGGGTTGGAGAAGGATTGTTGCAGGGAGCAGAGGTTGTAGACTGGGGTGCAGAAGGACTGTTATAGAGAGCAGAGGTTTTAGACTGGGGTGCAGAAGGCCTGGTACAGAGAGCAGATCTTTGACACTGTTGTGCAGAATGATTGCTGATAGCTGGTGAGCGTCCTTCTGGACACTTTCTTTTCCGCACAGTCCATCAGGCCCTCTCTCCTCACCCTGCTCTCCTTTGGCTTTATGAGCACCTGTGACTTCCACAGTCACTCTAAGCCATGACTCCCAGGCCTACCTCCTGGGAACCTGTCCCGCTGCCTCCTGGAATCTCTTCGGGGAGACCCCGCAGGTACCCAGACTCCATGCCCAACCTCCTTTCCTCCTTTCCTCTCCCCAGACATGCTCCTTCTCATTTTTTTCATGTTTTAATGAGTGATCCCACTGCCACTCAGGTACCCCACAGACCAGGTCCCCTCTTGTGTCCTCATCACCAAAACTTTAAAGTGCTCCACCCAGGGCTCCTCTTCAGAGCTTTTCCCCAAGCTCCAAATGTCACATCTTCAGTTACCAGATATTTCCTTTTAATCTTGTTTGGCACTCGATTACTCTCCCAGACTACATGAAGGAATTCTTACCAAAGCACATGGACTGTAGGTACTATTATGGCTTAGAAATAAGGTATCCCCCAACCAAAAGCTCAGGGTCAGCCACAGTAGCAGTTTACAGAGGTGAAATGATTAGACTGTGAGACTTGTGACCTAATCTGTGGATCCATCCATTTTGTGGGTTAATTATCTGAAAGGCCCACTGTACTGAGAGGAGTGTGTGCAGGTGGAGTGTGGCCGGGGACATGCCCTGGGGAATCACATCTTGTCCACTGCGAACTGTCTCCTCCCGTCCCCTCCCCCACCTTAACCTTCTGGCTGCCATGAGCTAGGAATGCTTCCCCCCTTGTTCCCTTCCACCTCGGCGTCCCACCTCATCTCAGGCAGGCAGCAAT
The DNA here is from genome assembly GCF_052094955.1 of Ictidomys tridecemlineatus. Classification (NCBI taxonomy): domain Eukaryota; kingdom Metazoa; phylum Chordata; class Mammalia; order Rodentia; family Sciuridae; genus Ictidomys; species Ictidomys tridecemlineatus. The sequence goes on from NW_027524043.1 coordinate 44,580, forward strand.
GGGTCAACTGGCCCCAGACCAAACCTCCAAGCAAGGAGGCCAAAGTGCATCTCCCCCTCAGGGTTGTTCTGGTCAGGCCTGTCTTAACTGTGGCAACCATGCACTGACTCAGGGAGTAGGTGTTATGAGTAGATTGGACCCACAACCATTTCCTAAATCCACAGATTCTGTCATTTTCAGAGCTCAAGAAATTTCCTTCTGGATGGCCTGTTTCCAGCCTGCCCTCACTTAGAATATGGTCTACTAGTGATTATTGAGATTCTCCAGCCGTCCTGGTCCTGCCCATTTGCACACCACAGCTAGCTCCTAGGCAGCCAGACCCATGGACCTCCTGCTGCCCACTGAGAAAAGAAGAGAGATTTTCTGAGGACCCTGTTAGAAGTCCACTCTTATTTTTTTTACGGACCACACTCAGAGGGCATGTTGCAGGCAGTCCTTCACATGCGTCAGACTCACAATGATTTTTGTGATTCTCTCCCAGGCTCCAATAACCACCGCTCTACTCCCTACTTCTCTGAGATCAACGTTTTAGCTTCCACTAAGAAGTGAAAAACTGCTATTTCTCTTTATGTGTCTGGCTTATTTCACTTAATATAATGTCTCCCATGAGCTAGTTTTAAATAGAAACTGCACAACAAATTCTTTTGTGTCACATTTACATTTTATTCTGAAGAGATAATTCGAAATGGTCACATATGTTTATGTAGGAAAACGTTCATTACAATATTTATAGGACTGGAGATGATCTGAATGTTTAGCCAAAGGGGAGAGATTAAGTTTATTTAAGAGAGATGTAAGCTTATTGATCATCTCAATAGATGCAGAAAAAGCATTTAACAAAATATAGCACCCCTACCTGTCAAAACAGTAGAAACACTAGTGACAGAAGGAACTTTGTAAAAGCATTGTAAAAGCTATCTATGATAAACCCAAGGCACATCATTCTAAGTAGAGAAAGGTGCTTTCTACATATACATACAGGTGCAGTCCCCTGTGGTAGACTTCTATGTGCACATAACATGATCTGCGTAAAAACCTTTCACATTCCCTCCCTTCACAAACCTCTACGCCCTCTCAATCTCCTTCTACTCCACTTATCTTCCCTGTATTCTTAAGATAGCCAGTCCAACCCCACTTTATCAACTTCTTTCCTCTATTTTGCTCTGGCCCTGGTAATTTCAGCATTGTACAGGAATACTTAACTTCTGCCTTTCCGAACACAGAGATCAAGATTGATGTAAAATGTGAAAAACTCTACATTGGAAAACACTGAAGGCAACACCGACTGCTTCTGCAGATAATGACTCTGCTTTGTAAATTTTTACTTTACATTTGCAATGAAAATGAACTTCTCCAAAAATCCTATGTTTACATAAAAAGACAACAGGAGATAGAGATTACTGAGACAGTGAGAAATGACTTCACACCATGATGAGGTCGAAAGGTTTTCTGTTGGTCTAGCAATTCTCTGGTTACTCCCACCCACCATCACCCCTGCAAATGTGTGCGACTCCATGGGTCTGATTTCCTGAGACCAGTCCCACACGTTATCAGTCTCCAGGCTGCTTTTCATTCGATATTATTTGTCATGTTGATGCAGATTAACAAGCCTGTTTGGGGTGCTCTCAGTCCATTCTCATCATGGTCTTTTTTTCTCTGTTTTGTAGCTATGATACCATTGGAAATGAGCAATCAATCATTTGTCACTGAATTCATTTTCTTGAAATTTTCCAAACACTTCAACCTACAGGGCTGGTTCTTCCTGCTCTTTCTGGTCATTTACCTGACCACTCTCCTGGGGAACATGCTCATAATAGTGACCACAAGGGTCAGTCCTGCTCTCCACACTCCAATGTACTTTTTCCTCAGCAATTTGAGCTTCTTGGACGTCTGCTACACATCCACCACCCTCCCAGTACTGCTGGTGAACTTCTTCTGGAAGAAGAAAACCATTTCTTATGAGGGCTGCCTTTCCCAGATCTTCTTCTTGGTGACAAGTGCTGGCACAAAAGGCTTCTTACTGGCTGTGTGGCCAGTATGACTGCTGTGTGGCCACCTGCCGTCCTCCTCAGTACCCAGTCATTATGAGTGTGAAGGTCTGTGTTGGCCTGGTGACCTGGTCCTGGCTGTGTGGGCTGGCGAATTTGGTCACACACACGGTGCTGGCCATCACACTCACTCTGTGTGGGCCCCACCATATCAGACACTTTCTCTGTGAGACCCCATTGCTCCTGAAGCTCTCCTGCTCAGACACCTCTTTCAACGAGTCTGCACTCCACGTTGTCAGTGCCACCATGGGCCTGAGCCCCTGCCTCTTCACTGCAGGCTCCTATGCACTTATCATGGTGGCCATCCTGGGGATTCCCTCTGCCCAGGGCAGGAGGAAGGCCTTCTCCACCTGTGCATCCCCCCTCACTGTCGTGGTGGTCTTCTATGGAACAGTCAACTTCCACTATGACAGGCCCAGAAAAGGCTGGACATGGACACTCTGGTCTCTGTACTCTTCTGTGTGTGAGCCCCCTGTTGAGCCCCGTCATTCACAGCCTGAGAAGCGATGAGGTCCAGAGTGCACTGAGGAAGCTGGCTGGAGGGTGTGCAACCCTTTGCAAGATCAAAGTCTAGACCAATCTTCAAACTGGAGTATACAGTCATTAACAGCCTTAGAAGCAACGAGGTCCACAGTGCCCTGAGGAAGCTGGCTGGGAGACAGACTGTATAGTGTGATTAGAACTAGATGATGGTTTCATTCTAGGAAATGTCTTAGTTGTAGAAATAGGTGAACTCTTCAGCAGCATTTACAAGAGCGCTCTCTCCATACACAGTGTATCATGACCACTGTGGTGCCCCTCCAACCAGGGGAAGCACACTGTGCTAAGTATGTGACACATTGTGACCTCACCTGGGTTCTCTAATCCACAGGTATTTCACAATATTTTTATTACTTTTCTCTCCAAAAAAAGCTTATACCCAAAAAAGTCAATCTCCTTTTCTCCAATATTGCAGCTCTAGCCAACACTAGTGAATGTGAAGTGCTATGTGCAATGTGACTTTGACTTGCATTTTCCTAATGGATCTTGATTCTAATTTTATAATAAACACCATTTTTGTGTTTCTCCTTCACATGTGGAAAGACCCATGTCTTGAGTTTCTGTGGATATTTTTAATGAAGTAATACCATATACGCCTTTTGGATCTGACTCTTTTCACTTAGAATGTTTGCAATTTTCAGTTATATTGTAGCTTGTATAAGTAATTTAGTTTATTCCTCCTTATTGTGACTGATTTTCATCTCATGAAAATGCCACATTTTTTTGGTTCATTTCCCACTGCATAGTAATATTTACTTTGTGTCTGTGTGTGTGTCGTACTGCAGATTTTACCCGGAGCCTTCTGCACACTAACCAATTTTCTACCACTAAGCTAAAGCCCAACCCTTTTAAAAATTTTGTTTTGAGACAGGGTCTTGCAAATTTGCCCAGGTTGTCCCTGAATTTGTGATCCTCCTGCCTCAGCTTCTTGAGTAGCTAGATTAGAGACCTTCCTGGTCATTTTCACTTTTTGACTAATATGAATAAGATTCGTACATATAATATGAACATTATATATAATATAAACATTATATGAACATTCATGTACAAATCATTGGTGGACAATTTTTTATTTATCTTGAGCTTGTAAGTAGGAGTGGAAGAGGTGAATCGTTAACTCCATATTTAACTTTCTGAAGAAGTTCCAGATCATTTTCAGACCAGTGGAACCAGCTTACCTTATTATTAAGAGTGGTGAATAAAGCTTCTGATTTCCTCACTCCCTTAACAACACTTCATTATCATTCCTTTTGTTGTGATGACCCTGGAATATGTGAAGTGCTTCATCAAATGTGCTTTAGCTTTGCCTTTCCCTGATGGCTACTCATTCTAAGATCTTTTAGGAGTACTGTTAATGTGTCTCTCCTAAGCATGAGGAAAACCCCATTGTATTATGGGAAATTTTAAGTTTTAGAGACTTACCTCTTTATCTAATTCTTTTATTTATATTTTCGTGCAGTAAAATAATACAAGACTTTCAAGCTTGTTGACTTTTCTCCATCTGTGCCCAAAAGAGCTGTTTGATGACTCTTTTTTTCCCTTACTTTTAAACTCCATAGCAAACAATGTCTTCACCAGGTCATGAGCATCAGCAGGATCATAAAATTAAGGGGCACGAAGTCATACAGAGTTTGGTAAGGGATCAGCCCTTAGCAGGAGTGGATCAGCTGAAGATAGTAGGGATGCTTTTAATATTGTAGCTTCTGATATCTGTCCATGTGGCAAAGTATGTAACATGAAGGAAAAACTTCATATGCCATGTGAAATCCATCCCAATAAGTGTACACCCACCCTGACCCCTTCTCTCCCTAGTGGGAAGGGAAGGCAATCTTGAGGTTTCAGCCACCCACAACTTCTTAGCAGAAATCTCACTCTGAACTTTGCTGACCCACATCCCAGAAGAGAGAGGACGCTGATCTTCTCGCTGCATGCTGGGAACAGGTGATTGCCAAGACATTAATGAATCCAACAGCAAATTAACTGCTCTCCATTGTTGCAGTTGAACTCAAGCCGTTGCCCTTGAGTTGTGTTTGCACACTGAGGAGTCCCAGAGCAGCTGCAGAGGAAAGGCACGATGCATATTCCAAACAGGTCGGCCCCAGACCTGTATAAATGTCCATCACAGGAAAATGAATTGTGAGAGATCAGAGGATTTTGACTTCTTCATGAGGCCACAGAAATGTGACAGGCAACACTCAGTAAAACACGTCCATTTTGTGGTGAATGGAGACCAACAGCCAGTTTTACCAAGAGCTTTCTTTGCAGCCCAGGTGCTAGTATGGAGAGCAGCAAGGGCCACACCAAAACCAGAAATCTACTCCTCTCTGTGAGAGTTGCTGGTAAGTAGTTTATTTACCATCACAATTTTCAAAAAAACTATCCCAGAATCAGGATATACCTACACCTTAAAACCATATTACAGAATATTGTACATATTTTCATTACCATTTTGATGGCATTTATGTAATGACCTATCGTAGCACCTTTGCTATGTGTGTCTAAGTTTCCACAATACTACTTGTATTGCCAGAGTAGAAATAACTTCAGAGGTTATCACAAAACATGAGGGATTTAGCATGATGCCTCCAGTACTGTAAGAAAAACCAAAACATAATCAGAAACCCTGGGATGCCTAAATTCCTAAAGTGAGATGATGAGTGTGAAAAATTACTTATGGTAAACAATAGATAATGCTTAGTGTTAATCCTCTGCTTTTGATGAGCAGGACAGAAAGGAATAATTTTTAGGGGGAAAGTATAGGGACACATTCCCATTATGATACAATATAGCATAACAATAGACCAACCAAAATATCTGTTTAAATAAAAATCATTATTGTAGAAGAAGTTATGTTTAGAAACATATTCATTCACTAACTAGGGGTTTTCATCTTTATCTTACAACACATGGATGCTTGGGGAGGGGAGTTGCAAGCAATTTATTAACTGTAATAAATCCCTGAAGCTTGTGAGTAATCTACTTCATACACAACCCCCCTTTTTTAGAAATATTATATTTTGGGGTCACTCATAAGTGACTTCATTCTCGGTCACCTGACTTTGAGATGACTGACTGGGAAAAAAAGATGCAGAGCTGCATGTTCTGTGGGAACTGAGCCGATAGTCTCCATAAGGGATATGTTTAGGAGACAGGAGACACTGAGTTTCTCAGAAGCTGCTGGGCTATGCTGCCTCACTTATGCCCACAGAGGCTTTATTTTTCTCAGCAAGATATCTGCACCAGAACCACTGACAGAAATGTCCTCTCGCCTCTGTCAAGTCTCTATTAGATTCTTTAGGTCCCACACAGTACTATCTTTAAAGAATCTTTTAAATACTCTGCTCCATGAATGTACTTGAAAGACCTTCTTCATTCTTCAAACCTTTACTGAGTGTACATTTACACAAAGTTTTGCACTTGTGTTTAGAACACAATTGAGAGGCCCAATAAGAATCTGGAGGAGCGCATATTCAAGATGAAATGAGGGACTTTGACAAGTATTAAGTGCTCCATTCCCAGAGCTGCCCAAGCAAACACTAAGGGAAAATAATGATAATTTGTAGATTACATAGAATTGTTACCATTTTCCTGCACATATTGAGTTCATCTTCCCATTAGATTGTAAGTTGGTTGAAGGACAGTGTCGGAGAGCCAGCTCCAACAGGGGGTCTCAGGAGACGAACGGATGATGAGGAGTCGGTGAAAGAGGGGGTGGAGAAACAACACAGACACCAAAGTGAAGGTGTTTGATCCCAATCTTTACTTGTGAAGTTGATCATATATACTTTTCATTTTGGCAGGCTTACAGTACTTTGTGGTTACAAAACAGGAATCATTATTCAAACAAAACAAAATACTACATAGCTACAATTAGAATAGAAGAATGTATCTTGGCTTATGCATAAGCAAGCATTTGTACTTTCAGTTTGAGTTTTGCTTTGAGCTGTTTCTGCTTAGCTAACTTTTAAATAATAGTTACAAATGTCCCAAACTATTGGCCTATACCTTGACTATTCTTTCTTGACTTACTGACGGAACGAGTGCGAGTGCCATGGTTACGGCAAGTAGTTGATTTGTTATTACTTTTAATCAAACAAAAGAAAGAGCACAAACCATTGTGCACAGGAAGAATAACAAGTTGCCCAGTACTAAGCACTAATCTATCTTCTTAACATTAATTTTCCTTCTCTAGATTTTATTTAATTTCTCAAAAACTTCTTTGAGAGGAATACAGGGAGTTTTTCTTTAAACGTTAACAATTTTACACTCCACAGCTGAATCATTGCATTTAGAGCAAACAGATCTATGCTTTAGAGTAGTTGCATTAATTGGAAAGTCATGATTTTTTTTTATACTTAATGGTCATATGAGAAATCAAAACTATACTTATTAAAGAAATACAAAAACAAATCAGCCCATTAGCAGAAACATACTGCGCTCCTCCAGAGGATGGACGCCTTGCGCCATCCACCTCAGTAGGGCCTTGCCATTGCCTGAGTCAGGGGAGGGGCGCAGCAGGCAGGTCAGATCTTATCCTCTTTGGGTTTCTTAGTAGATCTGGCTTTGGACTAAATTAGACCCTGTATAGGAACAAAATTGGTTTGAATTGAAACTAACCACTACAAGAAAAAGAAATTTTAAAATCCTAAATGAAAAAGAGAATTTTTTTATGTTGAAGAATTTTATAACTAGAAGGCTCTGAATATCATAAAAGGTAATAATTTGTCTTCCCTTTCTCCTTTATGCTAGACGAAGCACAGGTGAAATAAAGAGAACTGAAAGAGCTGGCACAGTGGTGCACACCTGTAACCCAGCAGCTCAGGAGGCTGAGGCAGGAGGATAGTGAGTTCAAAGACAGCCTTAGCAAAAACAAGAAACCAAGACACTCAGTGAGACCCTGTCTCTAAATAAAATATAAAATAGGTCTGGGATGTGGCTCAGTGGTCAAGCCCTGAGTTCAATCACCGGTAACTGCCCCCCTACACCCAGCCCCCAAAAAACAGAACTGAAAGAGATGTTAAATGCTTAATTGAGTGCTGAATCTCCAAGACAGGAGGGAGGCTTCTTCCTTATGAATTTGATAAGATTTTAAACCTACGAGTTAGGGGTATGGGCATCCCTGCATGTTAGGTTAAAGAGCCCAGCCTCCCCAAAGTGTGTCCTTGGACCAGCATCACTGGAACACTTGGAACTCACTGACTGAGGCCAACTGTTCTGCACAATGACCTCTGATCTTTCCCTGGGCTCCTAGCACCACACCACATGGAAGGATATGAGGACAACTCTGGGCCAGGCCCAGATAGCTCATAGATTTCACAGTAATAAATTCACATTGCCACAAGCACCTGAAATCATTCAGATATTTTTTTCTGTATAAATTGACCTTGTACTGTGTGTGTGTGTGTGTGTGTGTGTGTGTGTGTGTGTGTGTGTGTGTTTTAAGCAATTTACTGGGCTACATGAAAATAGTATTTAAAGATTTTAATCATTGCTTGTGCTATTGAGATCAAATAGGAATCATTGTTTCCTGATGTGCATAAGGGTTTTTATGATCACACCATTCTTCCTCATTTTGGTCATGCCAATTTTTTTTTTCATTTGAGGAAATGAATCTCTAAGGTTAGTCAGCAAAACATTTCATTTATTGCCAAAGCAAAAAAAAAAAAAAGTTCTACTTTTAAGACTCTAGACTTATTTATTTTATTTTGTTTATATTTAGGTTATAAAATTAGTTGTGCTTAGCTGAAGCACCAACTTTCTATTGAAATTTAAATACTTAAACTTCTTAAGGCCCTGAGAATTTGGAATTTTAATGAAAGCTGTGTTGGCCTATTAATCATGTGCAATGAATTCTTAGAACCAAAGACAAGAATGTCTGGGCATTGAAGATAATAAGACAGTTTACTAATATATGGTATTATCATCAGGTAACAAAGTATCACTACAAATAATAGTTATTACATGATAAATTTTCTGAGTCAATTTCTTTTTTGTTTCTTAAATCATAATTGTTAATACATATTAAATGTACAAATTAATGTACATTATGCAAATTTAAGGGATTGAGTGATGTTTCCCTATTTGCATTTATATATTGTGCATTCATTTCAATTCTTTTTTCTGTAAAATGCGGATAATAGGTTATCTTATAGGTTGTTGTGTAAACCAAATAAGTTAATGCATGTAAAAGTCTTATAGGCATTTAATAACTGTTAGGTATTTTTATCTAATGTGTGTCTCTATTCGTTACTCAATTTGAAAAATCCTGATTGGATTCAGGTATGTAAAAATTCATCTTTTCAAAGAAATTCACTGAGTTTTGATAAAATAGATTATCCAAAATTCAATCTAATTTTTACAGAAAACATGCCACTTCTAAACTACATTAAACAAGGGTTTTAAAGTCAGGCATTTATGTGTATTGAAGCAATATAAGAAGACTCACACTCAAATTATTTTTCTATGAAATATGCCCTAGATGATTATGATGATTATGGTTATTATTATTGCAGAGCAGAGGTTTAATATTAAGTTGATCTAATTCCTATGCAGCATTATATAAATTCTAAGGAGCAAGTACATATTGTGTCACAATGTGTCATTCATGAGTTATGATTGTTAATAATGGATTCTAATGGTGACCATGATGATGATTCAATCTAATGCCCTACAATAATAAAGAGCATAGAGGAAAAGGAAAATTGTTTGGGTATCATCCTTCACCCTACCCCACACCCGTGACCTACAAGAAATTAGCCAGTGAAACCAAGGAAAAACTTATATGTAGATAAAATTATATAAACATACATTGGGTGATCTTTATAATGCCCCATGAAATTGTCCCTCCTGAACTGACCTGTATATTTAAGACCTTTACAATAGCAGTATGCACAACTTCAGAGATATTATTTTGAAATCTCTGAACATTTACATTTAGTTTTCCATTTTACACACCCACAGACCATGTACCAATTTCCCTTAGTAAAATCTGCTGGAACTGCCTTCTATTTGAAATTTTATTTCTTTTTCTGAAAACATCTAGATATCTACCTATAAAAGAGATTGTCATATTGATCTTTTTGATACGGGGAGTTAAAAGAAAGTACATGTCACTGATTTCTAAATGACTTGAAGTTCAACCAGGTAGTTGATAGAGAAAACAGAGAACGTAAGAAATGTCAAGTACATGTAGCTTCCAGCTCCATTTCAAAGATGATTTATTGTACATTAATGCTAATAAGGTAACCTCTTGTTTAGGGAAATTATTTAGAGAAAGCGATACCTACGACTGACCTAGATAGTGTGGTGTTTTTAGTCATTACTGGATAAAATTTTACCACAATTTTCGTGAACACCAAGTATCACAAGAATCCCTACTTTCTCTATTTCCTTCTCTACTTTCTCTATTCTCCTGGGGATTTCATATTCACCCTTTGCTGTAACAGTTGCCTTCAAGACAATGACTCCCAAATCCACACCTGCAGTTCTAGGCTGTTTGTGAAGGGCATTTCCACGTGATTATCCCACAGATAACTCACATTCAACATTACTCAAATCAAATCCACTAAATCCTCCTCTACATCTGCTATTCCTCACATGTTCCTGTTTTCCTGAGTGATCCCACCAGCTAGCCAGCCTGCCCAAACTGATTTGTGGTCTTTACCGTGTCCTCTTCAACTAGGACTTTAAAGTTCTCCATATCCTTCTCTATGAGGGCTTCAGAGATTTTCTCCACCTTCAACACAGCACGTCTTCAGGTACAGACCACTTCATTTTGATCTTGTTTTAGCACTCAGATCACTCTTTTGAACTAAACAGGTGTTTCTAAAACCTGGGGAACCAGGTTTCACAGTTATTGATGCCTGCTCCTTGGACTCACATGCACAATTCCATGAGTGGGTCTATCTGCGGGTTCTAGAACTAGAGATCTGATGATTTTCTAAAACCCAGTCCATCTCCCTCCAGATGTCCCTGTTTTCAGTCTGCACTCACCTGAAAGAGATTTATGAGCCCCTATTGTTGATACTCTGCAATCCTTGATGTCCATGCTCATACCCAAGCCTGGCTTCCAGAGACACACATGGGCTCTCTGGTGGCCCATGGCATGGTGGGTGGTGGGACGTTTTACGAGGTTTCTATTGCCAAGTAACTTGCATAGAAATCAGGCCTGACACAGCTTCACAGAGCCTAGTCCTGCCCCATAAGCTGATACTCTGCCACCTCCCCTGAAGTAGCAGGCTCCTCAGAATGACCCAGGGCTTGGCAGCACCCACTGGTACTATCCCACCAGCCCCTTGAAGCCTAGCTGGAGTCTCCATAGAAACAGGGTACATCTCAATGGAAATGGGCTTCCTCCTCCCGCCCCAGTGTGATGCAGCTTTCAGAGAAGCTCAATAGTGAGGGTTTTTCCATTTATAGCAATTAGGATAACCAAGTGTTCTGTGCTTGCTGAGCATTATATGGCAGATTCCTGCTTTATTTTTTGAGATCACTGCCATTAATGTTTGCCTGAGATGCCAACTTGCCATCCCACTAACTATAAGACAGTGTTCTCAGTCAAGACCAATCCCACAATCAATTACACACACACACACACACACACACACACACACACACACACACGCGCGCACGCCCATCCATCATGGTGAGTAAGGCTTTGTATCTGTGATACAGACCGAATGCACCCACCAATCACATTCACTGCTTCAAACAGGTCGTGATCAGGAAACAACTGATGTCACTTGTAAAATGTGATATGTCCTGGACTATCACTGTGGTAAAAAAAAAGAAGTAGAGAAATGCAAAAATATGGGAGAACATACTTAACCTCTTAGAGACCTAAAAAAATATTTAGATGTGGTTCCAACCAATCCTGAGTTAAAAATCATCTTGAAAAAATGCTTTCACTTCTATTTATCAATTTACTTACTTACTTACTTACTTACTTACTTACTGCAGTACTGGGGATTGAATCCAGTGGCACTCTACCATGAAGCTATATCCCCAGCCTTTTCAATTATTTGGAGTGGGGGGCCTTGCAGAGTTTCAAATTTATGATCCTCCTGCCTTAGTCTCCCAAGTACCTGAGATTACAGGCAGGTACCACTCTTCCCCATTAATTACTTATTTTTAAAATAAGGCTATTTTTAAAAATTGAACTATAATTTGTACTCAAAGAATGCACAGATCTAAAGTGTACAGGTTTATAATATTTTACATATATATGAACTACTAAAAATCAGGATATAAAACATTTCCATCACCTTAGAAAATTCCTTCATGCTTCAACTGATATCACCGCTGAGCTCCAAAAAAAAAAAAAGACCACCATTATTACTTGACCATTATAGCTGTTTTGCTAATTTTTGAACTTAATTTAAAGGAAAAATACTGTATATATTTTGTATCTGGCTTCTTTCACCCAGAAATTTTTTTTAGATTTGTCAATGTTATTAATGTTCCAGTATTTGTGTTTCTAAAGTAACTGAGTTATTCCACTGCATGATAAACCGTGATTTGTCTTCTGTCCTTCTGCTGAAGGCATAATATTTGTTTGAGTTATTATGAATTTTTACACAAGAATTTTTGTGTACTGTGCATTAATTTCCTTGGAAATATGCTAGGAATGGGATTGTTTTGAATAGAATAACTACATATTTAACTAAATTTGAAATTACTAAATATTTTTGAAAAGTAAGTGTATAGACTTCAAATTTCACCTTGAGTATCTATCGAAATAGCTAGAAAGCATGTTGTTTTCATCATTATAATAACCAAAAAGAGCAGAAGAAAATGCAAATTAATGCCTTTTCTTGACTTTATTAGGGATGAAGATTATACGGCAAACAACTAACAGAAGTCTGGGGAGAGATAAGCAACCAAAATAATCCAGGCATTTTTTTAAATATGGGAGAACTTACTAGATACATAGGAGTTTATTTATAAAAAAAAAAACTCAAATAAAAAATAGTTAATGGATTGCTAAAGACTAAGTATAGACTTGTTTAAGAGCATAAAGATTCCGAGGGTTGTAGACATAAGATGTTTGTATTTTTTCTTTTTCTCCATGAATTCCACCAAATGCTCCCAGGAAGACAGGGAAGTATTCTGAGAAAGTGTCTTTAACGGTATCATTTCTTGGATTGGTGGAGGAACAATGAGCAGCAACAGCAGCCAAAACTCCTCCCAGACCCATTTCCTGATTTTTTGCATAGAATAAAAGCTGTAATCTTCAGGAGCAAGAGTAACAGAAACTGTTACATTAGGACACTCAAGGAAAAACTTTTGTAGCTATGGAAAGGAACAGGCCGAAATGCCTAACATTCAGTGGAATAAGAACTAGGCTCAGCTATATTGCTAGAAAGTGGGTCACTGTGAAGGCCATATTTCTGTGACTGAGTTTACAGTACCTAAGGCAGGGCTTCCTGGAAACCTCAGAAAATTCTTCTCTGTTTCCCATTAGTCCACTAACATGCATTGACTGAAAATAACAGTAGAATACAGCTGAGAATGCTTCAAGAAATAGATTATCTCTAGAGAACAGCGAAAATAGAATACACAAAAGCAAGCAGGGAACAATATTAACAAACTCAACTCAGCCATATAGAATAAGGATAACATTACAGTCAATTGAGATCAATCCCAGAATGCAAGGCTGGTTCAATATTCAAAAATTCAATCAACCGAATTTCCATAGTAACAGACTAAATAAGAAAAAATATATATCATTTCAATAGATGCAGAGAAAATAAGAAAATTCAATATCTATTTATGATAAAAAGTATAACTAAATGAAACTAGGGGCAAAGTCCAGTGGTAGAGTGCATGCTTAGTATGCATAAGGCTCTGAATTCAAAACCCAACAGACATAAACCAAAACAACAACAACAAAAAAAACTATTAGTAAAAAATGGATAGACATTTACTAACTTGATAAAAGGCATTGAGTAAATGTAATGTGCCAGACACATAGCTTATATTATCTCAAAACTTTTATCAGCAGTTGTGAAATAGACATTATTAATATCCTAAGCAAGGAACAAACTGAGGAATAGAGATGAGCTGACTTTTTTACAAACAACATCTAGTAAACAACAGATGGATTTCAATTCACATCTATCTGGACCAAGAGCCTACTGTTTTACTATAATATTTTTTATTTAAGGTTGAAAAAGAAACAGAAATTTTAGTTCAAAACAATAGATCACGGATTAGCATGGGTAACATGATAGAAAATCAGTAATTGGATCAATCATTTTTTTTCAGGAAATGTAATGTTTGGTGAGGTAAATCTTATAATACAAAAGAAGAAAAATACCTAAGTATATATCATTTGTCAAAATTTCTTGTATCTTATAAAACTTAAAAAAATAAAAGTTTCTACTGAAAAAATAGATCAATGTATTTAAAAGCAGGTTACTTATAATTTTACTTTTAAGAAATAATCAGACATGATCACAGATACATATGTATGAAAGCTTCTATTCCAATATTTATGATAGTAAATGGAATGAAAGGTTTCTATGTTCAAAAAAAAAGGGAGATATTAACTTAATTTCATGTTAGGAAATTAAGATTACAAGGCAAACAACTAAATAGAGTACAACAATATTGGGAAATTTTGCTTTGGATATTTTAAAAATAGATAGAGGTAGAATGGGATGAATGCAAACAGAGCTTTGATTTTGTGACCTGTTCTATTCTTCTGAATAACTTTCTACATTTTCTTCATTTTTCCACAATGAAAACTTATTACTTGAAATAACAGACATACAAAAAAGAATTCATCACAGTGAAGCACAATGTTAGGAGGGAGATACTACAGATTCAATGAGACGCAGGGGTTGATAGCTGGTTGTGCATTATGACCAAGTCTCCATTTATTCTTACAAAAGAGCACCCATGCAAAAGTCTGTGAGAAGTTATGCTCTCACTAAAGTCTCTCCTATACGTCTCTTTCCAGAGTCCAGGCATCTCTATATACAATATTATTTGCCATGTTGCTGCAGATTAACAAGCCTGTTTGGGGTGCTCTCAGTCCATTCTCGTCATGGTCTCTTTTTCTCTGTTTTGTAGCTATGATACCATTGGAAATGAGCTATCAATCATTTGTCACTGAATTCCTCTTCTTGGGATTTTCCAACCACTCCAACCTACATGGGTGGCTCTTTCTGCTCTTTCTGGTCATTTATCTGACTACTCTCCTGGGAAACATGCTCATAATAGTGGCCACCAGGGTCAGTCCTGCTCTCCACACTCCAATATACTTTTTCCTCAGCAATTTGAACTTCTTGGACGTCTGCTAAACATCCACCACCCTCCCAGTACTGCTGGTGAACTTCTTCTGGGAAAACAAGGCCATTTCTTATGAGGGCTGCCTTTCGCAGATCTTCTTTTTGGTGACAAGTGCTGGCACAGAAGGCTTCTTACATGGCTGTATGGCCAGTATGACTGCTGTGTGGCCACCTGCCGTCCTCCTCAGTACCAAGTCATCATGAGTGTGAAGGTCTGTGTTGGCCTAGTGACTGGGTTCTGGCTGTGTGGGCTGGTGAATTTGGTCACACACACGGTGCTGGCCATCACACTCACTCTGTGTGGGCCCCACCAGTTCAACCACTTTCTCTGTGACACCCCATTGCTCCTGAAGATCTCCTGCTCAGACACCTCTTTCAACGAGTCTGTGCTCCACGTTGTCAGTGCCACCAAGGGCCTGAGCCCCTGCCTCTTCACTGCAGGCTCCTATGCACTTATCATGGCGGCCATCCTGGGGATTCCCTCTGCCCAGGGCAGGAGGAAGGCCTTCTCAACCTGTGCGTCCCCCCTCACTGTCGTGGTGGTCTTCTATTTAACAGCCAACTTCCACTATGACAGGCCCAGAGAAGGCTGGACATGGACACTCTGGTCTCTGTGCTCTTCAGTGTGGTGAGCCCCCTGTTGAGCCCCGTCATTCACAGCCTGAGAAGCGACAAGGTCCACAGTGCACTGAGGAAGCTGCCTGAAGGGTGTGCATCCCTTTGCAAGATCAAAGTCTAGACCAATCTTCAAACTGGAGTATACAGTCATCTGAAAAAGGATGCCTCCCGGGGACTTGTATGCACCTGGTTAGAGAGTCTGTATCTGGACATTTAACTCCAACTACTGCTATTAAAATCTCTGAGAATCCTTTCTCTCCTCTCTTTTCACAAACACCCTTTTGCCACTTTCAGGTTCAATTGTGTCGGACACCTTGTGTGGGTGTTCAGCACCATCTCTTTCCTTCTGTGTTCTCCCCACACCAGAGGGACAGAAAGTACGAGAACCTCGTTTCCCACACTCCCCAGACTGCAGGCCTCCATTTTAAGAAGTTCTGTCAGGATCAGCCAAACACTAGGCAGAGAGGAAGAAAAAAAAGGAAGAAAGCAGATTCTTTTGGATCCCATAGCAGCAGCAGCAAACCAGCCCTGTAGAGGCAGGAACTAATCTCCTAGGTGCCAGCAGCTGTGTGTGCAGGCTCCTAGACAGCTGTTCCTGAATGTGGGTCACAGTAGCATGGAATGAGCGTCTCTTTCCAGGAAAGCTAGAGTTTCCATATATGGGGTGGTGTCACCTGCCCTATTTTCCTTTTTTCTTCCAGATCTCCCAACCATTTTATAACGTTTTTCTGTATGCCAGGCAAGCGCACATCCCCAGCCCAATTGTCTTTAAGATGCTCATCCATCATCCCACATTGTCACCAGACTCTTAATTGGGATCTGATCCTAGAACGCCTCAGGTAACAGTATAAAATATAGCCCAGGAGAGTATAAGGGTCACACCAAAATAAAAGGTAAATATTTTACTGTATTTTGTTAATAGGAGCCTTAAGAATATATAAGAGAATTTGTTTGAGTCTTCTAGACCAAAGAAGTCAGGATATATTGCTGGATCATCTTGAATGCAGTCACAGGGACGTAATCACCAGAAATGTTAGGGCCAAGGATTTTCCTGAGCCACGGGGAGTGGCTATTGGACTCTCTTTGGTTGATGTACTGAACTCTGGACTCAGTGTTTGCTTAAGTTCAATGACCAATATGATCCTGGAATAATGGAGAGGATGGTGATCAGAAATAAATAAGGTGTTGGATGGCGTGTTATGTGACCCTTTCCCCGGCCTCACAGCTGGATCTGGAGGAGGGCCTGGAGCACCAGCCTACGCCAAGGCCTCGTGGACATGCATTCAGAAGGCAGCACCAGATCCTTGTGAAACCCGCAGCCGCTGTCCTCAGCAGCCTGGGAAGACATTAACAGATGGCATCGTTGAAACGGGCTCCCTGATTTCAGTGAGAATAAGGGGACCCTGAGGTAGAAGAGGCCATGTGGTGGAGCAGTGATCAGAACATTGGAATCTGTAGAGATTTTAGACAGTGGTAAATGATCGTGGTATTTATACATGGGAAAAAATGGGCACCCTCCAAGAATAGTGCCTGTCCCATGTAATGTGAAACTCTTCTTTTTACACTTCATTGGTGCATTGTAGTGGTCCATAATGGTGGGATTTGCTGACAAATATTTGAACATGCACACAAAATAACCGTGAACTTTGGCCAATATCATTCCAATATTTCCCTTTTCCTCACTCCTCCCTGGTGCCTTTACTCTACTAATCTTCCTTCAACTTTCATGATGAGACTCCCTTCCCAACTTTCCTTCCTTTTCCCCCTCTAGCTTTAACAGAGGAAAAACATATGGCCCTTAACGTTCTGAGTTGCTTATTTTCCTTAATGTTCTGATGATCCATCCATCTTCCAGCATGACATAATTTCGTTCTTCTTTATGGCTGAATGAAATTCCAATGTGCATATACCAGATGTTCTTTATCCATTCGTCCACTGATGTCACCTCGGCTGGTTCATTTGCATGTATGTGTCATTATAGTATGATGACTTCGATTTGCTGTGATAAATACCAAGCAGAGGTAGAGCTGGGTCACAGGGTGGTCCATGGCTACTCCTGAGGAGCCTCTATCCCGATTTCTGTGGTGGTTGTGCTGATTTACATGCCCACCAACAGGGTGAGAGTGCTCCTTTCTCTCCAATTCTCTCCTTGTCACACTGGTTTCTGTTTGTATTCTTGGTGGTTGCCTTTGTCACTGAAGTGAGATGAAATCTCAGGATAGTCTTAACTTGCAAGTATTTCCATATATTTGTTGGCCACTCACATATTTTCTTCTAAGACGTGTCTGTTTAGTTCATTTAGTTTCCCATTTGGTAATTGGGTTATTTGATAATTGGGTTATTTAATAATAGTGGGTTTGATGTTAAGTTTATTGAGTTCTTTATTAATATTCTGAATATTCATCCTCTTTTAGAAGAGCACCTCATAAATATTTTTTCCCTTTCCGTAGGTTCTCTCTTCATATTTTAATTGTCTCCTTTGCTGTGCAGAACCTTCTTAATTTCATGCCATCCTATTAGCTAACTTT
The DNA here is from genome assembly GCF_052094955.1 of Ictidomys tridecemlineatus. Lineage (NCBI taxonomy): Eukaryota > Metazoa > Chordata > Mammalia > Rodentia > Sciuridae > Ictidomys > Ictidomys tridecemlineatus. The sequence goes on from NW_027524043.1 coordinate 62,607, forward strand.
TGGTGTTATCTCCTGAGATTTGGCATCTTATTGAGAAAGTCATTGCCTCTGTCTGTGGGTTGGAGTATGGACTTTGTTTTTTTCCTAAAAACTGCATAATTTATGGTCTACTGCCTGGGTCTTTAATGCATTTTGAGTTGATTTTTTGCAGGGTGAGCGATAGTTCAGGTCTCATTCTTCTGCATTTGGACAGGGGTGTAGAAAGACTGTTTCAGAGAGTAGATGTTAATGACTGGGGTGCAGAAGAACTGTTGCAGAGAGCAGAAGTTGGAGACTGAGGTGCACAAGGATTGTTACAGAAAGCAGAGCTTGGAGACTGGGTTGCAAAAGGATCGTTGCAGAGAGCAGAGTTTTCAGACTGAGGTGCAGAAGTACTGTTGCAGAGAGCAGATGTTGGAGACTGGGGTTCAGATTGACTGATGCAGAGAGCAGAGGTTGGAGACTGGGGTGAAGAAGGACTGTTACAGAGAGCAGAGGTTTGAGACTGGTGTGCAGAAGGTCTGTTACAGAGAGCAGAGTTTGGAGACTTGGTTGCAGAAGAATCTTACAGAAAGCAGACTTTGGAGACCGAGGTGCAGAAGGACTTTAATAGAGAGCAGAGTTTGGAGACTGGTGCAGAAGGACTGATACAGAACGCAGAGGTTGCAGACTAGGATGCATAAGGACGACTACAGAGTGCAGAAGTTGGAGACTGTGGTAAAGAAGGACTGTTACAGAGAGAAGAGTTCTGAAATTGGGGAGCAGAAGGACTTTTTCAGAGAACAGAGGCTGGAGACTGGGTTGCAGAAAAACCGTTAAAGAAAGTAGAGGTTGGTGACTTGGTGGGAGAAGGAATGTTACAGAGAGCAGAGTTTGGAAACTGGGGTCCAGAAAAACCTTATAGGGAACATAAGTTAGAGACTGGGGTGCAGAAGGAGTGTTAAGGAGAGGATACGTTGGAGACTGGGGTGCAGAAGGATCGTTGCAGAGAGCAGAGGTTGGAGACTGAGTTGTAGAAAAACTGTTACAGAGAGCAGAGTTTGAAGAGTGAGGTGCAGAAGGATCGTTGAACACAGCAGAAGTTAGAGATGGAGTTGCAGAAGAATCATTGCAGACAGCAGAGGTGGAATCTATGCTGCAGAAGGATCGTTACAGAGAGCAGAGGTGGGCGACTGGGGTGCAGAAGTACTGTTACAGAGAGAACAGGTTAAAGACTGGGGTGAAGAAGGAATGTTGCAAAAAGCAGATGTTGGAGACTGGGGTGAAGAAGGACTGTTGCAGAGAGCAGAGTTTGGAGACTGTGATGAAGAAGGACTGTTACACAGAGAAGACGTTGGAGATTGGGATGAAGAATTATGATACAGAAAGCTGAGGTGGGAGCCTGGGGTGCAGAAGGACCGTTAAAGAGAGAAGAGGTTGGAGACTGGCATGCAGAAGGAGTGTTTCAGAGAGCAGAGTTTGGAGAGTGGGGTGCAGAAGGCCTGGTACAGAGAGTAGAGGTTGGAGACTGGGTTGCAGAAGGACTGTTATAAAGAGCAGACTTTTGAGGCTGGGTTGAAGAAGGACTGTTATAGAGAGCAGAGTTTTGAGGCTGGGTTGCAGAAGGATCTTACAGAGAGCAGTGGTTGGAGACTGGGGTGCAGAAGGATTGTTCAGAGAGCAGAGGTTTCAGACTGAGGTGCAGAAGGACTGTTACAGAGAGCATAGGATGGTGACTGAGGTGCAGAAGGACTGTTACAGAAGGCAGAGGTTGGAAATTGTGGTGCAGAGGGACCGTTACAGAGAGCAGAGGTTGTAGACTGCGGAATACAAAGACTGTTACAGAGAGCAGAGGTTGGAGAATATGGTGAAGAATGACTGTTACAGAGAGCAGAGGTTGGAGACTGGGGTGCAGAAGGATTGTTACACAAAGCAGAGGTTGAAGACTGGGGTGTAGAAAGACTGTTGCAGAGAGCAGAGAGTGGAGTCTTGGGTGCAGAAGAATTGTTAAAGAGAGCAGAGGTTGCAGACTGGGGTCTAGAAAGAATGTAGCAGAATGCAGGGGTTGGAGACTAAGGTGCAGAGGGACAGTTACACAGAGCACAGGTTGGAGATTGGGGTGCAGAAGGACTGATACATAAAGCAAAGTTTGGAGACTTGGGTGTATAAATACCCTTACAGAGAGCAGAGGTTGGAGACTGGGGTGCAGAAGGACTGTTGCAGATAGCAGAGTTTGGAGAATGAGATGAAGAAGAACTGTTGCAGGGAGCAGGTGTTGGAGACTTGAGTGAAGAATGACTGTTGCAGAGAGCAGAATTTGGAGACTGAGTTTCAGAAGAACTGTTACAGAGAGCAGAGTTTGGAGGCTAGTGTTCAGAAGGACTGATACAGAAAGCAGAGGTTGGAGACTGTGGTGCAGAAGGACTGTTGCAGAAAGCAGCGTTCGAAGACTGCAATAAAAGAGGACTGTTACAGAGAGCAGAGGTTGGAGAATGGTTTATAGAAGAACTGTTTCAGAGTGCAGATGTTGGAGACTGGGGTTCAGAAGAACTGTTGCAGAGGGCAGAGTTTGGAGACTGGGGGTTCAGAAAAACTGTCACAGAGAGCAGAGGTTGGAGACTGAGGTGCAGAAAGAATGTTACAGTGAGCAAAGTTTGGAGACTGGCGTGCAGAATTACTGATACAGAAAGCAGATGTTGAAACTGGGGTGCAGAAGGACCGTTACTGAGAGCAGAGGTTGGAGACTGGGGTACAGAAGGACTGTTGTAGAGAGCAGAGGTTAGAGAATGGGGGGCAGAGGACTGTTACAGAGAGCAGATGTTAGAGAATGGGGTGCAGAAGTAAGGTTGCAGAGTTCAGTGGTTGAAGACAGAGGTGAAGAAGGACTGTTACAGAGAGTAGAGTTTGGAAACCATGGTTCAGAAAGACTTATACAGAAAGCAGAGGTTTGATACTGGGGTGCAGAAGGACCGTTAAAGAGAGCACAGGTTGGAGACTGTGGTACAAATGGACTGTTACAGAGAGCAGAGGTTGGAGACTGGGCAGTAGAAGGACTGAAGCAGAAAACAGATGTTTGAGACTGTGTTGTACTTGGACCGTTGAAAAAAGCAGAGGTTGTAAACTGGGTTGGAGAAGGAATGTTACAGAGAGCAGAGTTTGGAAACTGGGGTGCAGAACGACCTTACAGAGAAAAGAGGTTGGAGACTGCACTGCAGAAAGAGTGTTGAGGAGAGGAGACGTTGAAGACTGGGGTGCAGAAGGACTTTTGCAGAGAGCAGATGTTGGAGACTGGGGTGCATAAGGATCATTGCAGAGAGCAGAGGTTGTAGACAAGGGTGCAGAAGGATGGTTGCAGAGAGCAGAATTTGGATTCTGATGTGCAGAAAAACAGTTAAAGAGAGCAGAGGTTGGAAACTGGGGTGCAGAAGGATAGTTGAAGAGAGCAGAGATTGGAGACTGAGTTGCAGAAGAATCCTTGAAGAGAGCAGAGGTGGAGACTGGGCTGCAGAAGGATCATTAAAGAGATAAGAGGTGGGAGACTGCAGTTCAGAAGGACTGTTAAAGAGAGCACAGGTTGGAGACTGGGGTGCAGAAGGAATGTTGCAGAAAGCAGAGTTTGGAGACTGGAGTGTAGAAGGACTGTTGCAGAGAGCAGAGGTGGGAGACTGCGGTGCAGAAGGACTGTTACAGAGGGAAAAGGTTGCAGACTGGCGTGCAGAAAGACTGTTTCAGAGAGCAGAGTTTGGAGACTGGGCTACATAAGGCCAGCTACAGAGAGCAGAGGTTGGAGACTGGGTTGCAGAAGGACTGTTATAGAGAGCAGAGTTTTGAGCCTGGGTTGAAGAAGGATCTTACAGAGAGCAATGGTTGGTGACTGTGGTGCAGGAGGAATGTTACAGAGAGCAGTGACTGGAGACTGGGGTGCAGAAAGATAGTGCAGAGAGCAGAGGTATTAGACTGAGTTGCAGAAGGACTGTAACAGAGAGCAAAGTTTGGCGACTGAAGTGCAGCAGGACTGTTACAGAGAGCAGAGTTTTGTGACTAAGGTGCAGAAGGACTGTTACAGAAAGCAGATTTTGGAAATTGGGGTACAGAGGGACCGTTACAGAAAGCAGAGGTTGGAGACTGCGGTATAGAAAGACTGTAACAGAGAGAAGAGGTTGGAGTATATAGTGCATAAGGACTGTTACAGAGAGCAGAGGTTGGAGACTGGGGTGCAGAAGGATTGTTACAGAGAGCAGAGGTTGGAGACTGGGGTGCAGCAGGACTGTTACACAGAGCAGAGGTTGAAGACTGGGGTGTAGAAGGACTGTTGCAGAGAGTAGAGGTTGGAGACTTGGTTGAAGAAGGACTGTTGCAGAGAGCAGAATTTGGAGACTTAGGTGCAGAAGGACTGTTGAGGAGAGGAGACTTTGGAGACTAGGGTGCAGAAGGATTGTTGCTGAGAGCAGAGGTTGGAGACTGAGGTGCAAAAAGACTGTTACAGAGAGCAGAGGTTAAACACTGGTGTGCAGAAGGCCTGTTACGGAGAGCAGAGTGTGAAGAAGGCTTCCAGAAGGACTGTTACAGATCACGGAGTTTGGAGACTGGGTTTCAGAAGGATGTAACAGAAACCAGATGTTGGGGATCCAGGTGCAGAAGGACTGTTACAGAGAGTAGTGGTTGGAGACGGAGGTGCAAAAGGATCATAGCATAGAACATCGTTTTAAGACATAGGTGCAAAAGGACTGTTGCAGAGACCACAGGTTGGAGACTGGGGTGCAGAAGGACTGTTGCAGAGAGCAGAGGTTGGAGACTGAGGTGCAGAAGAACTGTTACAGAGAATAGAGATTGGAGACTGTTGTGCAGAAGGACTGTTACAGAGAGCAAAGTTTGGTGAAGGTATGCAGAATGACTGTTACAGAGGGCAGAGTTTGGAGACTGGGTTGCAGAAGGATCATACAGAGAGCAGAGGTTGGAGACTGAGGTGCAGAAGGACTGTTACAGAGAGGTGCAGAATTATTGTTACAAAGAGAAGAGTTTGAAGACTGGGCTGCAGAAGTACTGTTAAAGTGAGCAACATTTGGAGACTGGTTTGCAGAAGGATCTTGCAGAGAGCAGAGGTTGGAGACTGGGGGCAGAAAAACTGTTGTAGAGAGCAGATGTTGGAGACTGGGGTCCAGAAGAATTTTTGCAGAGAGTATAGGTTGGAGACTGGGGTACATAAGGCCTCTTACAGAGAGAAGATTTTGCAGACTGGGTTTCAGAAGGGTCTTACAGAGAGATGAGGTTGGAGACTGAGGTACAGAAGGACTGTTGCAGAGAGCAGACGTTGGAGACTGGGGTGCAGAAGGATCGTTGGGGCGAGTAGAGTATAGAGACTGGGGTGTAGATGGACTGTTGCAGAGAGCAGAGGTTAAAGTGTGGGGTGTAGAAGGACTGTTTCAGAGAGCAGATGTTGGAGACTTGTTTGCAGAAGGACTGTTTCATAGAGCAGAGATTGGAGACTGAGGTACAGAAGGACTGTTACAGAGAGCAGAGTTGGGAGACTGGGCTGAAGATGGATTATTGCAGAGAGCAGAGTTTTCAGACTGAGGTACAGAAGAACTTTTGCAGAGAGAAGATGTTGGAGACTGGGGATCACAAGGACTGTTGTAGAGAGCAGAGGTTGGAGACTGGTGTTCAGAAGGATCTTTGCAGAGAGCAGAGGTTGGAGAATGAGGTGCAGAAGGATCGTTGCAGAAAGCACAGGTTGGAGACTGGGGTGCAGAAGGAATGTTGTAGAGAGCAGTATTTGGAGACTTCGGTGGAGAAGGACTGTTGCAGAAAGCAGAGGTTGGAGACTGAGGTGTAGAAAGACTGTTACATTGAGCAGAAGTTGGAGACTGGAGTGCAGAAGGGCTGATAGAGAAAGCAGATGTTGGAGACTGGGGTGCAGAAAGACCGTTGTAGAGAGCAGAGTTTAGAGACTGAGGTACAGAAGGACTGTTACTAAGAGCAGAGGTTGGAGACTGCGTGCAGAGGATTATTGCAGAGAGCAGAAATTTCAGACTGAGGTACACAAGAACTGTTGCAGAGAGCAGATGTAGTAGACTAGGTTACACAAGGACTGTTACAGCGAACACAGGTATGAGACTGGGGTGCAGAAGGATCGTTGCAGAGAGCAGAGGTTGGAGACTGGGGTGCAGATGGACTGACAAAGAGAGCAGAGTTTGGAGACTGGGGTGCAGAAGGTCTGTTACAGAGAGCAGAGTTTGGAGACTGGGGTAATGAAGGACTGTTACAGAGAGCAGAATTTGGAGACTAAGTTGCAGAAGGACCTGACAGAGAGCAGAGGTTGGAGACTGAAGTGCAGAAGCACTGTTACAGAGAGTGGAGGTTGGAGACTGAGGTGCAGAAGGACAGTTGCAGAGAGTGAAGGTTGGAGACTGAGGTGCAAAAGGACTCTTGCCGAGAGGAGAGGTTTTAGACTGGGATGTAGAAGGACTGTTGCAAACAGTAGACATTGGAGATTGGGGTCCAGAAGTACTGTAGCAGAGAGCAGACTTGGAGACTAAGGTGCAAAAGTACAGTTACACAGAGCAGAGGTTGGAGATTGGGGTGCAGAAGGACTGATACAGATAGCAGAGTTTTGAGACTCAGGTGCAGAAGTACCCTTAGAGAGAGCAGAGGTTTGAGCATGCAGTACAGAAGGACTATTACAGAGTCCAGAGTTTGGAGACTGGGGTGGAGAATGACTGTTGCAGAGAGCAGATGTTGGAGACTGGGGTGCAAAAGGACTGTTGCAGAGAGCAGAGGATGGAGACTGTTTTGCAGAAGGACTGTTGCAGAGAGCAGACGTTGCAGACTGAGTTGCAGAAGGACTATTACGGAGGGCAGACTTTGGAGACTGTGGTGCAAAACGACTGATACAGAAAGCAGATGTTGGGTACTGGGGTGCATAAGGACCCTAACGGAGAACAGAGGTTGCAGACTGCGGTACAAAAGGACTGTTACTGAGAGCAGAGGTTGGAGACTTGTGTGCAGAAGAACTGATGTAGAGAACAGATATTGGAGACTGGGGTGCAGAAGTATCGATGGGGCGAGCAGAGAATGGAGACTGGAGTGTAGAAGGACTGTTGCAGAGAGCAGAGTTAGGAGACTGGGGTGCAGAAGGATCGTTGGGGCGAGCAGAGTATGGAGACTGGGGTGTAGAAGGACTGTTGCAGAGAGCAGATGTTGAAGACTGGGGTGTCGAAGGACTGTTTCAGAGAGAAGATGTTGGAGACTTGGATGCAGAAAAACTGTTGAATAGAGCAGAGATTGGAGACGGAGGTACAGAAGGACTGTTACAGGGAGTAGAGGTTAGAGACTGGGGGTCAGATGGATTATTGCAGAGAGCAGAGTTTTCAGACTGAGGTACAGAGGAACTGTTGCAGAGAGCAGATCTTGGAGACTGGGGTTCACAAGGACTGTTGCAGCGAGCAGAGGTTTGAGACTTCGGTGCCAAAGGATCTTTGCAGAGAGCAGAGCTTGGAGACTGAGGTGCAGAAGGATCGTTGAGTAGAGCAGAGGTTTGAGACTGGGGTGCAGAAGGATCATTACAGAGAGCAGAGTTTGGAGACTGGCGTGCAGAAAAGATGTTGCAGAGATCAGAGGTTGGAGACTTCGGTGCAGAAGGACTGTTGCAGGAAGCAGAGGTTTGAGACTGTGGTGGAGAAAGACTGTTATATTGAGCAGAGCTTGAAGAATGGGGTGCAGAAGGACTGACAGAGAAAGCAGATGTTGGAGACTGAGGTGCAGAAGGACCTTTACAGAGGGCAATCCAGTACAGAAGGACAGTTACATCGAGCAGAGGTTGGAGACTGGTGTGCAGAAAGATCTTACAGAGAGCAGATGTTGGAGACTGGGGTGCAAAAGGACTGTTGTAGAGAGCAGAGGTTGGAGACTGGGGTGCTGAATATCGTTGCAGAGAGTAGAAGTTGGAGACTGGGGTTCTGAAGGCCTTGTACAGAGAGCAGAGTTTAGAGACTGGGATACAGAAGGCCTGTTACAGAGAGCAGAGTTTAGAGACTGGGTGCAGAAAAATTGTTACAGACAGCAGAGTTTGAATACTGGGTACTGAAGGGTCTTACAGAGAGCAGAGTTTGGAGACTGAGGTACAGAATGACTGTTACTAAGAGCAGAGGTTGGAGACTGCGTGCAGGAGGATTATTGCAGAGAGCAGGGATTTCAGATTGAGGTACACAAGAACTGTTGCAGATAGCAGATGACGTAGACTGGGTTACACAAGGACTGTTACAGCGAGCACAGGTATGAGACTGGGGTGCAGAAGGATCGTTGCAGAGAGCAGAGGTTGGAGACTGGGGTGCGGATGGACTGACACAGAGAGCAGAGTTTGGAGACTGGGGTGCAGACGGTCTGTTACAGAGAAAAAAGTTTGGAGACTCGGGTAATGAAGGACTGTTACAGAGAGCAGAGTTTAGAGACTAAGTTGCAGAAGGATCTTACAGAGAGCAGAGGTTGGAGACTGAAGTGCAGAAGCACTGTTACAGAGAGTGGAGGTTAGAGACTGAGGTACAGAAGGACAGTTGCAGATAGCAGAGGTTGGAGACTGAGGTGCAGAAGGACTGTTGCACAGAGCAGAGGTTTTAGACTGGGATGTAGAAGGACTGTTGCAGAGAGTAGACGTTGGAGATTGGGGTCCAGAAGGACTGTAGCAGAGAGCAGACTTGGAGACTAAGGTGCAGAAGTACAATTACACAAAGCAGAGTTTGGAGATTGGGGTGCAGAAAGACTGATACAGAAAGCAGAGGTTTGAGACTCAGGTGCAGAAGTACCCTTAGAGAGAGCAGAGGTTGGAGAATGCAGTACAGAAGAACTGTTACAGAGAGCAGAGATTGGAGACTGGGGTGGAGAATGACTGTTGAAGAGAGCAGATGTTGGAGACTGGGGTGCAAAAGGACTACTGCAGAGAGCAGAAAATGGAGAGTGGGGTGAAGAAGGACTGTTGTAGAGACCAGAGGTTGCAGACTGAGTTGCAGAAAGACTCATGTAGGGAACAGATGTTGGAGCCTGGGGTGCAGAAGGATCGTTTAGGCTAGCAGAGTATGGAGACTAGGATGTAGAAGGACTTTTGCAGAGAGCAGATGTTGGAGACTTGGGTGCAGAAGGACTGTTGCATAGAGCAGTGATTGGAGACTGAGGTACAGAAGAACTGTTACAGAGAGCAGAATTTGGAGACTGGGGTGCAGATGGATTATTTCAGAGAGCAGAGTTTTCAGACTGAGGTACAGAACAACTGTTGCAGGAAGCAAATGGTGGAGACTTGGGTTCACAAGGACTGTTGCAGCTAGCAGAGGTTTGAGGCTGGGGTGCAGAAGGATCATTGAAGAGAGCAGAGGTTGGAGACTGAGGTGCAGAAGGATCGTTGCAGAGAGCAGAGGTTCGAGACTGGGGTGCAGAAGGATCGTTACAGAGAGCAAAGTTTGGAGACTGGGGTGCAGAAGGACTTTTACAGAGAGCACAGGTTGGAGACTTGGGTGCAGAAGGAATGTTGCGGAGAGCAGAGATTGGAGAATTGTTTGCAGAAAGACTGTTGCAGAAAGCAGAGGTTGGAGACTGAGGTGCAGAAGGACTGTTGCAGAGAGCAGATGTTAAAGACTGGGTTGCAGAAGGACTGTTATAGAGAGGAGACGTTGGAGACTGGGTTTCAGAAAGATCTTACAGAGAAAGAGTTTGGAGACTGAGGTTCAGAAAGACTGATACAGAGAGCGGAGGTTCGAGACTGAGGTGCAGAAGGATCGTTACAGAGAGCAGAGTTTGGAGACTGGGGTGCAGAAGGGGTGTTAGAGAGAGCAGAGTTTGGAGACTGGGGTCTAAAAAAACTGTAGCAGAGAGCAAAGTTTGGAGATTAAGGTGCAGACGGACTTTTACAGAGAGCAATGGTATGATACTGGGGTGCAGAAGGAATGTTGCAGAGAGCAGAGGTTGGAGACTGAGGTTCAGAATGACTGTTGCTGAGAGTATAAATTTGAGAATGCATTGCAGAAGGACTGTTGCAGAGAGAAGAGTGTGGAGACTGAGGTTCAGATGGACGGACAAAGAAAGCAGAGGTTGGAGACTGGCGTACAAAAGGACCTTTACAGAGAGCAGAGTTTGGAGACTGAGGTACAGAAGGACTGTTACAGAGAGTAGAGTGTGGAGACTGGGGAGCATAAAGAGTGTTGCAGAGTCCAGAGGTTGGAGACTGGGGTGCAGCAGGACCATTGCAGAAAGCAGAGGTTGGAGACTGGCGTGGAGAAGAAATATTACAGAGAGCAGAGTCTGGAAACTGGGGTGAGAAGGATCTTTCAGAGAGCACAGGTTGGAGACTGGGGTGCAGAAGGATCGTTGCAGAGAGAAGAGTTTGTGCACTTGGGTTCAGAAGGACTGTTGCAGCGAGCACATTTTGGAGACTGAAGTGCAGAAGCACTGTTTAGAAAGCAGATGTTGGAGACTGGGGTGCAGAAGGACTCTTGCAGAGAGCAGAGGTTGAAGACTGAGGTCTAGAAGGACTGTTACATAGAACAGAGTTTGAAGACTGGGGTGCATAAGGACTGTTGCAGAGAGCAGAGTTTTAAGACTGAGTTACAGAAAGATCATAGCAGAGAGCAGAGGTTTAGATTGGCTGCAGAAGGACTCTTACACACAGCACACATTGCAGTCTGCGGTGAAGAAGGAATTTTGCAGACAGCAGAGGTTGGAGACTGGGGCGCATAAGGACTGTTGCAGATAGCAAAGTTTGGATATGAGGTGCAGAAGGACTGTTACAGAGAGCAGAGGTTGTAGACTGGGGTGCAGAAGGACTGATACAGAAAGCAGAGGTTGGAGACTGGGGTGCAGAAGGACCGTTACAGAGGGAAGAGTTTGAAGACTGCAGTACAGAAAGACTGTTACAGAGAGTAGAGGGTGGCGACTGGAGTGCAGAAGGTGTGTTGCAAAGAACAGAATTTGGAGACTGAGGTGCAGAAGGACTGTTACAGAGGGCAGAGTTTTTAGACAAGGTTGCAGAAGGATCTTACAGAGAGCAGAGATTGTAGACCGAGGTGCAGCAGGACTGTTACAGAGAGCAGATGTTGGAGACTGTGGTGAAGAAGGATTGTTATAGGGATCAGACTTTAGAGACTGGGGTGCCGAAAGTTTGTTATGGAGAGGAGAGTTGGGAGAAGGCATGCAGAAGGACTGTTACAGAGGGCAGAGTTAGGAGTCTGGGTTGCAGAAGGTACTTACAGAGAGCAGTTGTTGGAGAGTGAGGTGCAGAGGGACTGTTACAGAGAGTAGATGTTGGAGACTGAGGCACATAATGATTATTACAGAGAGCATAGTTTGGAGACTGGGGTGCAGAAAAACTGTTTCAGATATCAGAGGTTGAAGACTGTGGTGCAGAAGGACTGTTGCAGAAACCAGAAGTTGGAATCTGGGGTGCTGAAGGACTGTTGAAGAGAGCAGATGTAAAAGACTGAGATGCAGAAGGACTCTTACAAAGAGCAGAGGTTTGCAACTAAGGTGCAGAAGGACTGATACAGAGAGCAGAGTTTCGAGACTGGGTTGCAGACGGCCTGTTACAGAGAGCAGAGTTTGGATACTGGGGTGCAGAAGGGGTGTTAGAGAGAGCAGAGTTTGGAGACTGGGTTGCAGAAGGATCTTACGTACAGCAGAGTTTGGAGACTGAGGTGCAGAAGGACTGTAACGGAGAGCAGAGTTTGGAAACTGGGGTGCAGAAGGACCGTTGGAGACAGCAGAGTTTCCAGACAGAGGTGCAGAAGGACTGTTGCAGAGATCAGATGTTGGAGACTTGGGTGCAGAAGGACTGTTGCACAGAGCAGATGTTGGAGACTGGGATGCAGAAGGATCGTTGCAGAGAGCGGATGTTGAACACTGGGGTGCAAAAGGACTGTTACACAGAGCTGAGGTTGAAGCCTGAGGTGAAGAAGGACTGTTACAGAGAGCAGATGTGGGAGACAGCGGTGCAGAACTGATACAGAGCAGAAGTTGGAGACTGAGGTAAAGAAGAACTGTTATAGAGAGCAGAGGTTGGAGTCTCGGGTGCAGAAGGATTATTGCAAAGAGTTTTCAGACTGAGGTACAGAAGAACTGTTGCAGAGAGCAGATGTTGGAGATTGGGGTGCACAAGGACTGTTGCAGCAAGCAGATGTTGGAGACTGGGGTGCAGAGTGATCGTTGCAGAGAACAGAGGTTGGAGACTGGGGTGCAGAAGGACTGATACAGAGAGCAGAGTTTGGAAACTGGGGTGCAGAAGGTTTTTTACAGAGAGCAGAGTGTGGATACTGGGTTGCAGAAAAATCTTACGTAGAGCAGAGGTTGGAGACTGAGGTGTAGAAGCACTGTATCAGAGAGTAGAGGTTGAAGACTCAGGTGCAGAAGGACCATTGCAGAGAGCAGAGGTTGTAGACGGAGGTGCAGAAGGATTGTTAGAGAGAGCAGAGGTTGGAGACTGGGGTCTAGAAAACTGTAGCAGAGAGCAAAGTTTGGAGATTAAGGTGCAGAGGTAAAGTTACACAGAGCACAGGTTGGAGACTTGGGTGCAGAAGGACTGATACAGAAAGCAGAGGTTGGAGACTCACGTGTAGAAGTACCCTTACAGAGAGCAGATGTTGAAGAATGCAGTACAGAAGGACTGTTATAGAGAGCAGAGGTTGGAGACTGGGGTGCAAATGGACTGTTGCAGAGAGCAGAGGATGGAGACTGGGGTGCAGTAGGACTGTTGCAGAGAGCAGAGGTTGCAGACTGACTTGCAGACGGATGGTTACAGAGGGAAGAGTTTTGAGACTGTGGTACAAAACCACAGATACCGGAAGCAGAAGTTGGATACTGGGGTGCATAAGGACCCTTATGGAGAACAGTAGTTGGAGACTGCAGTAGACAAGGACCGTTACAGAGAGCAGAGGTTGGAGACTGGGGTGCAAAAAACTGATGTAGAGACCAGAGGTTGGAGACTGGGGTGCTGAAGGATCGTTGGAGCGAGCAGAGTATGGAGACTGGGATGTAAAAGGACTGTTCCAGAGAACAAAGTTTGGAGACTGGGGTTTAGAAGGACTGTTCCAGAGAGCAGATGTTGGAGACTTGGGTGCAGAAGAACTGTTGCATAGAGCCGAGATTGGAGACTGAGGTACAGAAGGACTGTTAAAGAGAGCAGATGTTGGAGACTGCAGTTTAGAAGGACTGTTGCAGCGAGCAGAGTTTTGAGACTATTGTGCAGAAGGATCGTTGCAGAGAGCAGATGTTGGAGACTGGGGTGCAGAAGGACGGTTGCAGAAAGCACAGTTTGGAGACTGAGGTGAAGAAGGACTTTTAAGAGAGCAGAGGTTGGAGACTGGGGTGCAAAGGGATTGTTGCAGACAGCAGAGGTTAGAGACTGGGGTGCAGAAGGACCATTGCAGAGGTCAGAGTTTGGGGACTGAGGTGCAGAAGGATTGTTATAGAGAACAGATGTTGGAGTCTGGGGTGCAGAGTGATCGTTGCAGAGAGCAGAGTTTGGAGACTGGGGTTTAGAAAGACTGTTGAAGAGAGCAGAGTTTGGACACTGGGGTACAGAAGGCCTGTTACAGAGAGCAGAGGTTGGAGACTTTTGTGCAGAAAAACTGTTACAGAGAGCATAGTTTGGAGACTTTGTTGCAGAAGGATATTACAGAGAGCAGAGGTAGGAGACTGAGGTTCAGAAGGACTGTTACAGAGAGCAGAGAAAGGAGACTGGGGTGCAGGGTGGTCGTTGCAGAGAACAGAGATTTCAGACTGAGGTGCAGAAGGACTGTTGCAGAGAGCCGATTTTGGAGACTGGGCTGCAGAATGACTGTTTCAGAGAGTAGAGGTTGGAGACTGGGGTGAAGAAGGATTGTTGCAGAGAGCAGAGGTTGGAGACTGGTATGCAAAAGGTCGGTTATGGAGAGCAGAGTTTGGAGACTTGGTTGCAGAAGGATCTTACAGAAAGCAAAGTTTGGAGACTGAGGTGCAGAAGGAATGTAACAGAGAGCAGAGTTAGGAGACTAGGGTGCAGAAAGACCATTACAGAGTGCAGAAGTTGGAGACTGCGGTACACAAGGACTGTTACAGAGAGTAGAGATTGGTAATTGGGGAGCAGAAGGACTGCCTCAGAGAGTTTGGAGACTGGGTTTCAGCAGGACCATTGAAGAAACCAGAGGTTGGAGACTGGGTTGGAGAAGGAATGTTACAGAGAGCAGAGTTTGGAAACTGGGGTGCAGAAGGACCTTACAGAGAACAGAGTTTGGAGACTGGGATGCAGAATGAGTGTTAAGGAGAGGAGATGTTGGAGACTGGGGTGCAGAAGGATCGTGGCAGAGAGCAGAGGTTGGAAACTGGGGTGCAGAAGGACGGTTGAAGAGAGCAGAGGTTGGAGGCTGAGGTGCAGAAAAACTGTTACATAGAGCAGAGGTTGGAGAGTGAGGTGCAGAAGGATCGTTGAAGAGAGCAGAAGTTGGAGACTGAGTTGCAGAAGAATTGTTGCAGAGAGCAGAGGTAAAGACTGGGCTGAAGAAGGATTGTTACAGAGAGCAGATGTGGGAGAGTTGGGTGCAGAAGGACTGTTACAGAGAGAACAGGTTGGATACTAGGGTGCAGAAGGAATGTTGCAGAAAGCAGAGGTTGGAGACTGGGGTGCAGAAGGACTGTTGCAGAGAGCAGAGTTTGGAGACTGAGATGCAGAAAGACTGTTACACAGAAAAGACGTTGGAGACTGGGGTGAAAATTTATGATACATAAAGCTGAGGTGGGAGACTAGGGTGCAGAAGGACCGTTATAGAGAGCAGAGGTTGGAGACTGGCGTGCAGAAGAACTGTTTCAGTGACCAGAGTTTGGAGACTGGGGTGCAAAGGCCTGCTACAGAGAGCAGAGGTTGGAGACTGGGTTGCAGAAGGACTGTTATAAAAAGCAGAGTTTATAGGCGGGGTTGCAGAAGGACTATTATATGTAGCAGAGTTTTAAGGCTGGGTTGCAGAAGGATCTTACAGAGAGCAGAGGTTGGTGACTGAGGTACAGGACGACAGTTACAGAGAGTAGTGGTTGGAGACTGGGGTGCAGAAGGATCATGCAGAGAGAAGAGGTTTAAGACTGAAGTACAGAAGTACTGTTACAGAGAGCAGAGGTTGGAGACTGAGGTGCAGAAGGATGGTTACAGAGAGCAGCGTTTGGTGACTGAGGTACAGAAGGATTGTTACAGAAAGCAGAGGTTAGAAATTGGGGTGCAGAGGGACCGTTACAGAGAGCAGAGGTCAGAGACTGCGGTATACAAAGACTGTAACAGAGAGCAGAGGTTGGAGAATATGGTGCAGAAAAACTGTTACAAAGAGCAGAGGTTGGAGACTGGGGTGCAGAAGGACTGTTATACAGAGCAGAGGTTGAAGACTGGGTTGGAGAAGGACTGTTGCAGAGAGCAGAGGTTGGAGACTTGGGTGTAGAAGGACTGTTGGAGAGAGCAGAATTTGGTGACAGAGGTGCAGAAGGACTGTTAAAGTTACCAGAGTTTGGAGACTGGGCTGCAGAAGGACTGTTGCAGGGAGCAGGTCTTGGAGACTTGGGTGCAAAAGGACTTTTGAAGAGAGTAGAATTTGGAGACTGCGGTGCAGAAGGACTGTTGCAGATAGCAGAGGTTGGAGACTGGGGTGCAGAAGGACTGATACAGAAATCAGAGGTTGGAAACTGAGGTGCAGAAGGACCATTACAAAGAGCAGAGGTTGGAGAATGTAATACAGGAGGACGTTTACAGAGAGCAGAGGTTGGAGACTGGAGTGGAGAAGAACTGTTTCAGAGTGCAGATGTTGAAGACTGGTGTGCAGAAGAACTGTTGCAGAGAGCAGTGGTATGAGACTGAGATGCAGAAAGAATGTTAAAAAGAGCAGAGTTTGGAGATTGGGGTGAAGAAGGACTGATACAGAGAGCAGAGTTTAAAGACTGGTGTGCAGAAGGCCTGTTACAGAGAGCAGAGTTTGGAGACTGGGTACAGAAGGGCTGCTACAAAGAGCAAAGTTTGGAGACTGGGTTGCAGAAGAATATTACGTAGAGCAGAGTTTGGAGACTGTGGTGCAGAAGGATTGTTACAGAGAGCAGAGGTTGGCGACTAGGGTGCAGTAGGATTATTGCAGAGAGCAGAGGTTTGAGACTGCTGTGCAGAAGGATCATTGCAGAGAGCAGAGGTTGAAGACTTGCGTGCAGAAGGACGGTTGCAGAGAGCAGATTTTGGAGACTGGGATGCAGAAGGATCTTTTCAGAGATCAGAGATTGGAAACTCGGTTGCAGAAGGACTGTTACACAGAGCAGAGGTTGAAGACTGGAGTGTAGGTAGACTTGCAGAGTGCACAGTTTGGAGACTGGGGTGCAGAAGCACGGTTATAGAGAGCAGATTTTGGAGACTGAGATGCAGAAGGACTGTTACAGAGAGCAGAGGTTGGAGACTGGAGTGCAGAAGGACTGATACAGAAAACAGAGGTTGGAGATTGGGTCCAGAATGAACCTTACAGACAGCAGAGGTTGGAGACTGCAGTACATAAGGACTGTTACAAAAAGCAGAGGTTGGAGACCAGGGTACAGAAGGACTGTTGCAGAGAGCAGAGGTTAGGTAATGGGATGCAGAAGGACTGTTTCAGAGAGTAGATGTTAAAGACTTGGGTGCAGAAAAAGTGTTTCACAGAGCAGAAGTTGGAGACTTGTGTGCAGAAGGATTGTTGCAGGGAGCAGAGGTTGGAGACTGGGGTGAAGAAGAACTGTTACAGAGATCAGAGTTTTGAGATTAAGGTGCAGAAGAATCATACAGAGAGCAGAGTTTGGAGAGTCGGGTGCAGACGAACTGTTGCACAGAGCAGAGGTTGGAGACTGGGGTGCAAAAGGACTGTTACAGAGAGCAGAGTTTGGAGACTGGGTGGTAGAAGGATCTTACATAGAGCAGAGTTTGGAGACTGAGGTGCAGAAGAAATGTTAATGAGAGCAATGGTTGGAGACTGGAGTTCAGAAGGATTTTTGCAGAAAGCAGAAGTTGGAGACTGAGGTTCAGAAGGATTGTTACAGTGAGCAGAGTTTGGAGATTGGGGTGAAGAAGGACTGTTACGGAGATCAGAGTTTGGAGACTGTGGTGCAGAAGGACTGTTACAGAGAGCAGAGGTTGGAGACTGGGTTGCAGAAAGATCTTACATAAAGCAAAGTTTGGAGACTGAGGTGCAGAAGAAATGATACCCAGAGCAGAGTTTGTAGACTGGGATGCAGAAGGACTGTTGCCGAGAACAGATGTTGGTGACTGTCGTTCAGAAGGACCATTGCAGAGAGCAGAGGTTGGAGACGGGGTAGAGAAGGAATGTTACAGAGAGCAGAGTTTGGAGACTGAGTTGCAGAAGGACTGTTACAGAGAGCAGAGGTTGGAGACTGGGGTGCACAAGGACTGTTACAGAGAGCAGAGTTTGGAGACAGGGTTGCAGCAGGTTCTTACAGAGAGCAGAGGTTGGAGACTGAGGTGGAACAGGACTGTTACAGAGAGCAGAGTTTTGAGACTCAGGTGCAGTAGAGACTGAGGTGCAGAAGGATTGTTGCAGAGAACCGAATTTTTAGACTGAGGTGCAGAAGGACTGTTGGAGATTACAGACGTTGGAGACTGGGGTGCAGAAGCATCTATGTAGAGAGCAGAGGTTTGAGACTGTGGTGCAGAATAACTGTTACAGAGAATAGAGGTTGGAGACTGTTGTGCAGAAGGACTGTTACAGAGAGCAGAGTTTGGTGAAGGGATGCAGAATGACTGTTACAGAGGGCAGAGTTTGGAGACTGGGTTGCAGAAGGATCATACAGAAAGCAGAGGTTGGAGACTGAGGTGCAGAAGGACTGTTACAGAGAGTAGAGGTTGGAGACTGAGGTGCAGAAAAATATTGCAGAGAGCAGAGGTAGAGACAGAGGTGCAGAAGGATTGTTACAGAGAGCAGAGGTTTGAGACTGGGGTGTAGAAGGACTGTTGCAGATAGCAGAGGTTGGAGAATGAGGTGAAGAAGGACTGTTGCAGGCAGCAGGTGTTGGAGACTTGGGTGCAGAAGGACTCTTGCAGAGAGCAGAATTTGGAGACTGAGGTGCATAAAGACTGTTACAGAGAGCAGAGGTTGGAGACTGGGGTTCAGAAGGACTGATACAGAAAGCAGAGGTTGGAGACTGGGGTGCAGAAAGACCGTTGCAGAGAGCAGAGTTCAGAGACTGCAATACATGAGGACTGTTACAGAGAGCAGAGGTTGGAGAATGGTTTTTAGAAGAACTGTTTCAGAGTGCAGATGTTGGAGACTGGGGTTCAGAAGAACTGTTGCAGGGAGCAGAGTTTTCAGACTCGGGTGCAGAAGAACTGTCACAGAGAGCAGAGGTTGGAGACTGAGGTGCAGAACGAATGTTACAGAGAGAAAAGTTTTGAGACTGAAGTGCAGAATTACTGATACAGAATGCAGAGGTTGAGACTGGGGTGCAGAACGACCAGTACAGAGAGCAGAGGTTGTAGACTGTGTTACAGAAGGACTGTTGCATAGAGCAGGGGTTAGAGAATTGGGTGAAGAAGGACTTTTACAGAGAGCAGAGGTTAGAGAATGGGGTCCAGAAGTAAGGTTGCAGAGTTCAGAGGTTTGAGACAGAGGTGCAAAAGTGCTGTTACAGAGAGCAGAGGTTGGAGACTGCGGTACAGAAAGACTGTTACAGAGAGCAGAGGTTTGAGACTGGGGAGTAGAAAGACTGTTGCAGAGAACAGATGTTGGAGACTGGGTTGCAGCAGGACCGTTGAAGCAAGCAGAGGTTTTAGACTGAGTTGGAGAATGAATGATACAGAGAGCAGAGTTTAGAAACTGGGGTGCAGAACGACCTTACAGAGAACAGAGGTTGGAGACTGCGGTGCAGATGGAGTTTTAAGGAGAGGAGACTTTGGAGACTGGGATGCAGAAAGACTGTTGCAGAGAGCAGATGTTGGAGACTTCGGTGCATAAGGATTGTTGCAGAGAGCAGAGGTTGGAGACAAGAGTGCAGAAGGACGTTTGCAGAGAGCAGAGGTTGGAGTCTTAGGTGCAGAAAAACAGTTACAGAGAGCAGAGTTTGGAGACTCGGGTGCAGAAAAATCGTTGAAGAGAGCTGAAGTTGGAGACTGAGTTGCAGAAGAATCCTTGAAGAGAGCAGAGGTGGAGACTGGGATGCAGAAGGAATGTTGCAGAAAGCAGATGTTGGAAACTGGGGTGCAGACGGACTGTTGCAGAGAGCAGACTTTAAAGACTGAGATGCAGAAGGACTGTTACAAAGAGCAGACGTTGAGACTGGGGTGAAGAATTATGATACAGAAAACAGAGGTGTGAGACTGGGCTGCAGAAGGACCTTTACAAAGAGCAGAGGTTGCAGACTGGCGTGCAGAAGGACTGTTTCAGAGGGCAGAGTTTGGAGACTGGGGTGCATAAGGCCTGCTATAGAGAGCAGAGGTTGGAGACTGGGTTGCAGAAGGACTGTTATAGAGAGCAGACTTTTGAGGCTGGGTTGCAGTAGGATCTTACAGAGAGCAATGATTGGTGACTGTGGTGCAGGACGAATGTTACAGAGAGCAGTGATTGGAGACTGGGGTGCAGAAGGATAGTGTAGAGGGCAGAGGTTTCAGACTGAGGTGCAGAAGAACTGTTACAGAAATCAGAGGTTGGAAATTGGGGTACAGAGAGACCATTATAGAGAGCAGAGTTTGGAGACTGCGGTATATAAAGACTGTAACAGAGAGCAGAGGTTGGAGTATATGGGGCAGAAGAACTGTTACAGAGAGCACAGGTTGAAGAATGGGGTGCAGAACAATTGTTACAGAGAGCAGAGGTTGGAGACTGGGGTGCAGAAGGACTTTTACACAGAGCAGAGGTTGGAGACTTGGGTGAAGAAGGACTGTTGCAGAGAGCAGAATTTGGAAGTAGAGGTTCAGAAGGACTGTTTAGGAGAGAAGACGTTGGAGACTAGGGTGCAGAATGATCGTTGCAGAGAGCAGAGGTTGGAGACTGAGGTGCCAAAAGAGTGTTACAGAGAGCAGAGGTTGGAGACTGGGGTGCAGAACGCCTGTTATGGAGAGCAGAGTGTGGAGAAGGGCTCCAGAAGGACTCCTACAGATCACAGAGTTTAGAGACTGGGTTGAAGAAGGATTTAATAGAGAGCAGATGTTGGGGACCCAGGTGCAGAAGGACTGTTACAGAGAGTAGAGGTTGGAGACTGAGGTGCAAAAGGATCATACCAGAAAACAGCGTTTTAAGACTGAGGTGCAGAAGTACTGTTGCAGAGATCACAGGTTGGAGACTGGGGTGTAGAAGGACTGTTGCAGAGAGCAGACGTTGGAGACTGGGATGCAGAAGGCTTGTTATAGAGAAAAGAATTTGGAGACTGGGGTGCAGAAGGCATGTTTCGTAGAGGAGAGTTCAAAGAAGGGGTACAGAAGGTCTGTTAGAGAGGGCAGAGTTGGGAGACTGGGTTGCAGAAGGATCTTACAGAGAGCAGATTTTGGAGACTGAGGTGTAGAATGATGGTTGCAGAGAGAAGAGGTTGGAGACTGGGGTGCAGAAGGCCTGTTACAGAGAGCAGAGGTTGAAGACTGGGGTGTGGAAGGACTGTTATAGAGAACAGAGTTAGGAACTGAGTGGCAGAAGGATCTTACAAACTGCAGAGTTTGGAGACTGAGGTGCAGGAGGACTCTTACAGAGAGCAGTGTCTGGAGACTGGGATTCAGATGGATCCTGCAGAGAGAAGAGGTTTCAGACTGAGGTGTAGATCGACTGTTATAGAGAGCAGAGGTTAATGACTGAGGTGCAGAAGGAATGTTAAGGGGAGCAAATTTTGCAGACTGAGTTGCAGAAGGATCTTACATTGAGCAGAGTTTGGAAACTGAGGTGCAGAAGGACTGTTACAGATAGCAGATGTTGAAGTCTGGGGTGCAGAAGGATTGTTGCAGAGAGCAAAATTTTCAGATTGAGGTGCAGAAGGACTTTTGCAGAGAGCAGGTGTTGGAGACTCGGGTGTAGAAGTTTCATTGCAGAGAGTAGAATTTGGAGACGGCACTACAGAAGGACTGTTGCAGAGAGCAGAGGTTGGAGACTGGGGTGCAGAAGGACTGTTAAAGAGAGCAGAGTATGGAGACTTGGGTGCAGAAGGCCTGTTACAGAGAGAAGAGGTGGGAGACTGGAGTGCAGAAGGCCTCTGACAGATAGCATTGATTGGAGACTAAGGTGCAGAAGGACAGTTGCAGAGAACAGAAGTTGGAGACTGGGATGCATAAGGACCGTTGCTGAGAGAAGAGGTTGGAGACTGATGTGCAGAAGGACTTTTACAGAGAGCACAGGTAGGAGACTGGGGTGCAAAATGAATGTTGCAGAGAGCAGAGGTTGAAGACTGGGGTGCAGGAGGACTGTTACAGAAAGCAGAGGTTAGAGACTGATGTGCAGAAAGACTGTTAAAGAGAGCAGAGGTTGGAGAGTGGGTTCAGAAGGACTTATTGAGAAAGCAGATGTTAGAGACTGGGGTGCAGTAGGACGGAAAAAGAGAGCAGAGTTTGGAGACTCCGGTACAGAAAGACTGCTACAGAGTGCAGAGGTTGGAGAATGGGGTGCAGAAGGACTGTTGCAGAGAACAGAGGTTGGAGACTGGGGTGCAGAAGCACCTTTGCAGAGAGCAGAGGTTGGCGACTGAGGTGCAGAATTATTGTTACAGGGAGCTGAGTTTGGAGATGGGGTGCAGAAAGACTGTTTCAGTGAGCAGAGTTTGCAGACTGGGTTTCAGAAGGGTCTCACAGAAAAAAGAGGTTGGAGACTGATTTACAGAAGGACTGTTACAGCGAGCAGAGTTTGGAGACTGGGGTGCAGAAGAATTGTTGCAGAGAGCAGAGTTTTCAGACTGAGGTACAGAACAACTGTTGCAGAGAGCAGATGTTGGAGACTGGGTGAACAAGGACTGTTGCAGCGAGCACAGGTTGGAGACAGGGTGCTGAAGGATCGTTGAAGAGAGCAGAGGTTGGAGACTGGGGTGCAGAAGGACTGTTACAGAGAGCAGAGTTTGAAGACTGGGTTGCAGAAGGATCTTACATAGATCAGAGGTTGGAGACTGAGGTGCAGAAGGACTGTTGCAGAGAGTAGAGTTTGGATACCGAGGTGCAGAAGGACCGTTGCAGAGAGCAGAGCTTGGAGACTGAGGTGTAGAATGATTGATAAGGAGAGCAGAGGTTGAAGACTGGGGTGCAGAAGTACTGTTGCAGAGAGTAGAGGTTTTAAACTGGGGTGTAGAAGGACTGTTGCAGAGCGTAGAGGTTGGAGATTGGGGTGAAGAAGGACTGTAGCAGAGAGCAGAGGTTGGAGACTAAGGTGCAGAAGGACAGTTACACAGAACAAAGGTTGGAGACTCTGATGCAGAAGTACTAAGACAGAAAGCAGAGCTTGGAGACTCTTGTGCAGAAGGACCCTTACAGAGAGCAGTGTTTGGAGACTGTAGTACAGAAGGACTGTTAAAAAAAGCAGAGATTGAAGACTGGGGTGGAGAAGAACTGTTGCAGAGAGCAGATGTTGGAGACTGGTGTGCAAAAGGACTGTGGCAGAGAGCAGAGGATGGAGACTGGGGTTTAAGAGGACTGTTTCAGAAAGCAGAGGTTGAACATTGTGTTACAGAAGGACTGATACAGAGGGCATAGTTTGGAGACTGTCTTTCAAAACGACTGATACAGAAAGCAGAGGTTTGATACTGGAGTACATAAGGACACTTACGGAGAAAAGAGTTTGGAGGCTACGGTACAGTAGGACTGTTACAGAGAGCATAGATTCGAGACTGGGGTGCAGAAGGATCATTGGGGTGAGCAGAGTATGTAGACTTGGGTGTAGAAGGACTGTTGCAGAGAGCAGACGTTGGAGACTGGGGTGCAGAAGGACTGTTGCATAAAGCAGAGGTTGGAGACTGCGTTACAAAAGGACTGTTTAGGAGAGCAGAGGTTGGAGACAGGTGTGCAGGATTATCTTACAGAAAGCATAGGTTGGAGACTGGGGTGCAGAAGGACTGTTGCATAGCAAATTATGGAGAATAATGTAGATGGACTGTTTCCGAAAGCAGAGGTTGTAGACTGGGGTGCAGAAGCATCATACAAAGAGCAGAGTTTGGAGACTGAGGTGTTGAAGCACTGTTGCAGAGAGCAGAGATTGGAGACTGGGGTGCAGAAGGATTGATACAGAGGGCAGAGTTGGAAGACTGGGGTGCAGAAGCATCATACAGCGAGCGACCTATGGAAACTTGGTGCAGAAAGACTGTTGCAGAGAGCAGAGGTTGGAGACTGGGGTGCAAAAGGACTGTTAAAGCGACCAGAGTTTGGAGACTTGGGTGCAGAAGGCCTGTTACAGAGAGCAGAGGTTGGAGACTGCAGTACAGAAGGACTGTTACAGAGAGCAGATGTTCCAGACTGCGGTGCAGAAGGACTGTTGCAGAGAACAGAACGTGGTGACTGGCATGCATAAGGACCGTTGCTGAGAGAAGAGGTTGGAGACTGATGTGCAGAAGGATTGTTACAGAGAGCATAGGTTGGAGACTGAGGTGCAGAAGAACTGTTACAGAGAGTAGAGTTTGGAGAATTGGGTGCAGAAGAACTGATACAGAGAGCAGAGTTTGGAGACTGGTGTACAGAAGGAATGTTGCAGAGTGCAGATTTTTAAACTGGCGTGCAGAAGGACTGTTACAGAGAGCAGAGGTTGAAGCCTGTGGTGCAGAAGGACTGATACAGAAAGCAGAGTTTGGAAATGGGGATGAAGAAAGATCATTGCAGAGAGCAGAGTTTGGAGACTCGTGTGCAGAAGGACTGTTACAGAGAGCAGAGGTTGGAGACTGGGGTGCAGAAACACTGTTACAGAGAGCAGAGTTTGGAGACTGGGGTGCAGAAGGACTGTTGCAGAGAGCAGAGGTTTTAGACTTGGGTGTAGAAGGACTGTTGCAGAGAGTAGAGGTTGGACATTGGGGTGAAGAAGGACTGTAGCAGAGAGCAGAGGTTGGATACTAAGGTGCAGAAGGACAGTTACACAGAACAAAGGTTGGAGACTCGGGTGCAGAAGGACTGATACAGAAAGCAGAGCTTGGAGACTCGTTTGCAGAAGGACCCTTACAGAGAGCAGTGGTTGAAGACTGCAGTACAGAAGGACTGTTAAAAAGAGCAGAGGTTGGAGACTGGGGTGGAGAAGAACTGTTTAGAGAGCAGATGTTGGAGACTGGTGTGCAAAAGGACTGTTGCAGAGAGCAGAGGATGGAGACTGGGGTTCAAGATGACTGTTTCAGAAAGCAGAGGTTGCAGACTGAGTTGAAGAAGGACTGATACAGAGGGCATTGTTTGGAGGCTGTGGTTCAAAACGACTGATACAGAAAGCAGAGGTTGGATACTGGAGTACATAAGGGCACTTACGGAGAAAAGAATTTGGAGACTACG
The DNA here is from genome assembly GCF_052094955.1 of Ictidomys tridecemlineatus. Lineage (NCBI taxonomy): Eukaryota > Metazoa > Chordata > Mammalia > Rodentia > Sciuridae > Ictidomys > Ictidomys tridecemlineatus. Next base: position 86,992 of record NW_027524043.1, read on the forward strand.
GTACAGAAAGACTGTTACAGAGAGCATGGGTTGGAGACTGGGGTGCAGAAGGATTATTGGGGTGAGCAGAGTATGGAGACTGGGTTGTAGAAAGACTGTTGCGGAGAGCAGAGTTTGTAGACTGGGTTGTAGAAGGACTGCTGCAGAGAGCAGACTTTGGAGACTGGGGTGCAGAAGGACTGTTGCATAAAGCAGAGGTTGGAGACAGGTGTGCAGGATTATCTTACAGAGAGCATAGATTGGAGACTGGGGTGCAGAAGGACTGATACAGAGTGCAGAGTTTGGAGAATAGGGTGCAGAAGCATCATACAGCGAGCGACCTATGGAAACTTGTTGCAGAAAGACTGTTGCAGAGAGCAGAGTTTGGAGACTGGGGTTCAGAAGGACTGTTAAAGAGAGCAGAGTTTGGAGACTTGGGTGCAGAAGGCCTGTTACAGAGAGCAGAGGCTAGAGACTGCAGTACAGAAAGACTGTTACAGAGAGCAAATGTTGTAGACTGTGGTGCAGAAAGACTGTTGCAGAGAACAGCAGTTGGAGACTGGGGTGCATAAGGACCGTTGCTGAGAGAAGAGGTTGGAGACTGATGTGCAGAAGGATTGTTACAGAGAGCATAAGTTGGAGACTGAGGTGCAGAAGAACTGTTACAGAGAATAGAGATTGGAGACTTGGGTGCAGATGGACTGATACAGAGAGCAGAGGTTGGAGACTGTGGTACAAAAGAAATGTTGCAGAGTGCAGAGTTTTAAACTGGCTTGCAGAAAGACTGTTGCAGAGAGCAGAGTTTGGAGACTTGGGTGCAGAAGGACGTATGCAGAGAGCAGAGGTTGGAGACAGGGGTACAGAAGGAATGTTGCAGAGTGCAGAGTTTTAAACTGGCGTGCAGAAAGACTGTTGCAGAGAGCAGAGGTTGGAGACGGGGTGCAGAAGGACTGTTTCAGAGAGCAGAGGTTGAAGCCTGTGTTTCAGAAGGACTGAAACAGAAAGCAGAGTTTGGAGACGGGGATGAAGAAATACCATTACAGAGATCAGAGGTTGGATACAAGTGTGCAGAAGGATCTTACAGGGAGCAGAGGTTTGAGACTGGGGTGTAGAAGGAGTGTTGCAGAGAACAGAGGTTGGAGACTGGGGTGCAGAAGGACTGTTGCAGAGAGCAGAGGTTAAAGACTGTGATGCAGAAGGACTGTTACAGAGAGCAGAGTTTGGACACTGGGGTGAAGAAGTATCGTTGCAGAGAGCAGAGACTGGAGACTCGTGTTCAGAATGACTGTTACAGAGAACAGAGGTTGGAGACTGAGGTGCAGAAGGACTGTTACAGAGAGCAGATTTTTCAGACTGGGTTGCAGGACTGATACAGAAAGCAGATGTTGGAGACTGGGGTGCTGAATTATTGTTGCAGAGAGAAGAGGTTGGAGACTGAGTTTCAGAAGGACTCTTGCAGAGAGCAGAATTTGGAGACTTAGGTGCAGAAGGACTGTTACAGAGAGCAGAGATTGGAGACTGGGATGCAGAAGGACTGTTGCAGAGAACAGAGGTTGAAGACTGGGGTGCAGAAGAATCGTGGAAGAGAGCAGAGTTTTCAGTTGAGGTGCAGAAGGACTAATGTAGAAAGCAGATGTTGGAGACTGGGGTGCAGAAGGACTGTTGCAGAGAGCAGAGGTTGGATATTTGTGTGCAGAAGGACTGTTCCAGAGAGGAGATGTTGGAGACTGGGGTGCAGAAAGCCTGTTACACAGAGCAGAGTTTGGAGAAGGGGTGCAGAAGGACTGTTACAGAGAGCAGATTTTGGAGATTGGTTTGCAAAAGTATCTCCCAGAGAGTAGAGGTTGAATACTGAGATGCATAAGGACTGTTACAGAGAGTAGAGGTTGGATACTGAGGTGCACATGGACAATTGCAGAGAGCAGAGGTTGAAGACTGAGGTGCAGAAGGACTGTTACAGAGAGCAGAGGTTGGAGACTGAGGTGCAGAAAGACTGATACAGAAAGCAGAGTTTAGAGACTGGGGTGCAGAAGGACCATTACAGAGAGCAGAGGTTGGGTACTGCGGTGCAGAAGAACTGTTACAGAGAGGAGAGGTTGAAGACTGGGGTGCGGAAGGACTGCTTTAGAGAGCAAACACAGGAGACTGGGGTGCAGAAGGATTGTTGCAGAGAACAGAGGTTGGAGACTGAGGTGCAGAAGGACTGTTAGAGAGAGCAGAGGTTGGAGACTGGGGTGCAGAAGGACTGTTGCAGAGAACAGAGGTTGGCGACTGACGTGCAGAAGGACCGTTGAAGATAGCAGAGTTTGGAGACTGGGGTGCAGAAGGATCTTACAGAGACCAGAGGTTGGAGACTTAAGTGCAGAAAGACTGTTGTAGAGAGCAGACGTAGGAGACTGGGGTTCAGAAGGATTATTGCAGAGAGCAGAGTTTGGAGACTGGGGTGCACGACTGGTAAGAAAGCAGAGGTTGGAGACTGGGGTGCTGAAGGACTGTTACAGAGAGCTTAGATTGGAGACCGTTGTGCAAAAAGACTTTTACAAGGAGCAGAGATTGGAGACTGGGGAGCGGAAGGACTGTTGCAAGAACAGAGGTTTAAGACAGGGTTGCAGAAGGACCTTTGCAGAGAGCAGATTTTGGAGACTGAGGTGCAGAAGGATTGTTATAGACAGCAGAGTTTGGAGACTGCAGTGCAGAAGAACTGTTACTGAGAGTAGAGTTTGGACACTGGGGTAAAGAAGCATATTACAGCGAGCAGAGTTTGGAGAGTGTGGTGAAGAAGGACCTTTGCAGAGAGCAGAATTTGGAGACTGGGGTTCAGAAGGATTGTTACAGAGAACAGAGTTTGGATATTGAGGTGCAGAAGGACTGTTGCATAGAGCAGAAGTTGGAGATTTGGGTGCAGAAGGACTATTATAGAAAGCAGAGTTTGGAGACAGGTTTTTAGAAGGATCTTACAGAAAGAAGAGTTTGGCGACTGAGGTGCAGAAGGACTGTTACAGAGAGTAGATGTTGAAGACTGAGGTGCAGAAAGACCTTTGCAAAGAGAAGAGGTTGGAGACTGAGGTTCAGAAGGACTGTTGCAGAGTGCAGAGGTTCGAGACTTGGGTGTAGGACTCTTTCAGAGAGCAGAGGTTGAAGTTTGGGGTTCCGAAAGACTGTTGCAGCTAGCAGACGTTAGAGACTGAAATGCAGAAGGACAGTTATAGAGCACAGGTTGGAGATTGAGTGCAGAAGGACTGATAGAGAAAGCAGAGGTTGGAGAGTGGGTGCAGAAGGACCGTTACAGAGAGAAGAGTTTGGAAACTGCAGTACAAGATTACTGTTACAGAGAGCATAGGTTCCAGACTGGGGTGGAGAAGGACTGTTGTAGAGAGCAGATGTTGGAGACTGGGTGCAGTAGGACAATTGCAGAGTGCAGAGGTTGCAGACTGTGGTGGAGAAGGACTGTTACAGAGCAGAGTTTGGAGACTGTGGTGCAGAAGAACTGATACAGAAAGCAGAGGTTGGAAACTCGGGTGCAGAAGAACCCTTAAAAGAAACAGTGGTTGGATACTTCGGAACAGATAGACTGTTTCAGGGAGCAGTGTTTGGAGACTGGGGTGCAGAAGAAGAGTTGTAGAGGACAGAGGTTGAAGACTGGGGTGCAAAAGGATTGTTGAAGAGACCAGAGGTTGGAGACTGGGGTGCAGAAGGACTGATACAGAAAGCAGAGTTCAAAGGCTGGGGTGCAGATGGCCTGTTACAGACAGCAGAGTTTGAAGACTGGGGTGCAGAAAGATTAGTACAGAGGGCAGAGTTTGAATACTGGGTTGCAGAAAGATATTAAGGAGAGCAAAATTTGGACACTGAGGTGCAGAAGCACTGTTACAGAGAGAAGAGGTTGGAGACTGAGGTGCAGAAGGACCGTTGCAGAGAGCAGACCTTGGAGACCGAGGTGCAGAAGGATTGTTATAGAGAGCACAGGTTGGAGACTGGGGTGCAGAAGGACTGATACAGAAAGCAGAGGTTGGAGACTTGGGTGCCGAAGGACCCTTACAGAGAGCAGAGGTTGGACACTGAGGTGCAGAAGGACTGTTGCAGAGAGCAGAGTTTGCAGACTGAGTTGCAGAAGGACTGTTACAGCAGGCAGATTTTTGAGGCTGTGGTGGAAAACGACTGATACAGAAAGCAGAGGTTCGATACTGGGGTGCATAAGGACCCTTATAGAGAGCAGAGGTTGGAGACTGGGGTGCAGAAGAACTGTTGAAGACAACAGTGGTTGGAGACTGGGGTGCAGAAGGATTGTTGCGGCGAGCAGATTATCAAGACTAGAGGGTAGAAGGACTGTTGCAGAGAGCAGAAGTTGTAGACTGGGGTGTAGAAGGACTGTTGCAGAGACCAGAGGTTGGAGACTCGGGTGCAGAACGACTGGTCCAGAGAGCAGACTTTAAAGACTAGGGTGCAGAAGGATTGTTGCAGAGAGCAGATTTTGGAGACTGGGGTGCAGAAGGATCGTTATAGAGAGCAGAGATTGGAGACTGTGGTGCCAAAGGACTTTTACAGAAAGCACAGGTTGAAGACTGGGGTGCAGTAGGTCTTATACAGAGAGCACAGGTTGGAGACTCATGTGCAGAAAATCTATTGCACAGAGTAAATTTTGGAGACTGGTTTGCAGAAGGAGTGTTGCAGAGAGCAAAGATTGGAGATTGAAATGCAGAAGGACCCTTACAGAGAGCAGAGTTTTGAGACTGCTTTTCAGAAGTACTTTTACAGAGAGCAGAGGTTGGAGACAGGTGTGCAGAAGGATCTTACAGACAGTATAGGTTTGAGACTGGGGTGCAGGAAGACTAGTGCAGAGAGCAGAGGTTAGAGACTGGGGTGCAGAAGGATAGATGAAGAGAGAAGAGTTTGGAGACTGGGGTCAAATGGCCCTTAATACACAGCATAGGTTGGATACTGGGGTGCAGAAGGCCTGTTACTAAGAGCAGTGCTTGGAGACTGGGGTGCAGAAGGATAGTTACAGAGAGCAGAGTTTTAAGAGTGGGTTGCAAAAGAATCTTACGGAGACAAAAGTTTGGAGACTGAGGTACATGAGGACTGTTACACAGAGAAGAGGTTTGAGACTGAGGTTCAGAAGGACTGATACAGAATGCAGTATTTGGAGACTGGGGTGCAGAAGGCCCGTTATGGAGAGCAGTGTTTTGAGACTGTGGTACAGAAGGACTCTTACAGAGAGTAGATGTTGGAGACTGGGAGCAGAAACACTGTTGCAGAGGACAGAGGTTGCAGACTAAGGTGCCGCAGGACACATGCACAATGCAGAGGATAAAGATTGGGGAAGAGAAGGAATGGTACAGAGAACAAAGTTTAGAATCTGGATTGCAGAAGGATCTAACAGAGACCAGAGTTTGGAGACTGTGGTGCAGAAGGACTATTGCAGAGAGCAGTGATTGTAGACTGAAGTGCAGAATTCCTGTTACATAGAGTAGAGGTTGGAGACTGGTGTGCAGAAGAATGGTTGAAAGGAGCAGAGCTTGGAGACAGGGGTGATGAAGGATCTTACAGAGAGCAGAATTTGGAGATTGAGGTGCAGAAGGACTCTTGTAGAGATCAGAGGTTGGAGACTGGTGTGCAATAGGATCATTGCAAAGAGCAGAGGTTGAAGACTGGGGTGCAGAAGGACTGTTGCAGTGAGCAGATTTTAGAAACTGGGGTGCAGAAGACTGGTACACAGAGCAGAGTTTGGAGACTGGGTATCAGAAGGATCTTACAGATAGCAGATTTGGGAGACTGAGGTGTAGAATTACTGTTACAGAGAGCAGAGGTAGGAGACTGGGGTGCAGAAGTGTCGAGGCAGAGAGCAGAGTTTTCATACTGAGGTGCAGAAGAACTGTTGCAGAGAGCAGATGTTGGAGACGGGGGTGAAGAAGGACTGTTGCAGAGAGCAGATGTTGGTAAGTAGGGTCCAGAAGGACTGTTGTAGAAAGCAGAGGTTGGAGACTGGGGTGCAGAAGGACTGTTGCAGAGAGCAGACGTTGGAGACTGACTTGTGGAGGTCCTGTTACAAAGACCAGAGGTTGGAGACTCAGAAGCAGAAACACTGTTACAGAGAGCAGTGTTTAAAGACTGGAGTGCAGTAGGATGATTTCAGAGCACAGAATTTTCAGACTGAGGTGCAGAAGGACTGTTGCAAATAGCAGTTGTTGGAGACTTGGGTGCAGAAGGACTGTTTCAAAGAGGAGACGTTGGAGACTGAGGTGAAAAAAGATGGTTGTAGAGAGCAGAGTTTTGAGACTGTGGTGCAGAAGGACTGGTACAGAGAACAGAGGTTGGAGACTGGGGTGCAGAATGCTTGTTACAGAGAGAAAGGTTTGGAGAAAGGGTGCAGAAGGACTGTTACAGAAGGAAGAGTTTGGAGACTGGTTGCCTAAAGATCTTACACAGAGCAGAGGTTGGAGACTGAGGTGCAGAACGACTGTTACAGAGAGTAGAGGTTGGAGACTGAGGTGCAGAAGGATTGTTACAGAGAGCAGATTTTGGAGACTGGGGTGCCGAAGGACTGTTTCAGATAGCAGAGGTTTGAGACTGTGGTGTAGAAGGACTGTTTGATCGAACAGAGTTTGGAGACTTGGGTGCATAAGTAATGTTGCAGAGAGGAGAGTTTGGAGACTGAGATGCAGAAGGACTGTTACAGAGATTACTGGTTGAAGACTGGGGTGCAGAAGGACTAATAGAGAAAGAAGAGGATGGAGTCTGTGGTGAAGAAGGAAAATTACAGAGAGCAGACTTTAAAGACCGCAGTACAGGAGGCCTGTTACAGAGAGTAGAGGTTGGAGACTGGGGTTGAGAAGGACTATTTCAGAGTGCAGATATTGGAGACTGGGGTGCAGAAGAACTGTAGCAGAGAAAAGAGGTTAGAGACTGGGGTGCAGAAGAACTGTCGCAGAGAGCAGAGTTTGGAGACTGAGGTGCAGAGGGAATGTTACAGAGAGCAGAGGTTAGAGACTGGGGTGCAGAAGTACTGATACAGAGAGCAGAGGTTGGAGACTGGGGTAGAGATGGAATGTTACTGGGAGCAGTTTTGAAACTGTGGTGCAGAAGGATATTACATAGAGCAGAGGTTGGAGACAGGGGTGCAGAAGGACTATTGCATAGAGCAGATGTTGGAGACTGGGGTACAGAAGGATCGTTGCAGAGAGCAGAGGTTGGAGACTGGGATGCAGAAGGTTTGTTGCAGAGAGCAGACGTTGCAGACTGGGGTGAAGAAGGATCGTTGCAGACAGCAGAAGTTAGAGACTGGGGAGCAGAAGGACTGTTACAGAGAGTAGAGTTTGGATACTGAGGTGCAGATGAATCATTGCTTAGAGCAGAGATTGGAGACTGAGGTGCAAAAGGACTGTTGCAGAGAGCAGAGGTTGGAGACAGTGGTGCAAAAGGACTGTAATAGAGAGTAGAGGTTGGAGATTGGCGTGCAAAAGGCCTGTTACAGAGAGCAGAGGTCAGAGACTAGCGTGCAGAAGAACTGTTACAGAGAAAAGAGTTTTTAGACAAGGTTGCACAAGGATCTTACAGAGAGCAGAGGTTGTAGACCAAGGTGCAGCAGGACTGTTACAGAGAGCAGAGGTTGGTGACTAGGGTGCAGAAGGATCATTGCAGAGAACAGAGTTTTCAGACTGAGTTGCAGAAGGACTTTTGCAGAGAGCACATGTTGGAGACTGGGGTGCAGAAGGACTATTGCAGAGAGAAAGGTTGGAGACTGAGGTGCAGAAAGACTGTTACAGAGAGCAGTGTTTGGAGACTGGGGTGCTGAAGAACTGGTAAAGAGAGCAGAGGTTGAAGACTGGGGTGCAGAAGGATCGTTATAGAGAACAGAGGTCGGAGACTGGGGTGCAGAAGGCCTGTTATGGAAAGCAGAGTTTGGAGAAGGGGTGCAGAAGTACTTTTACAGAGAGTAGAGCCCGAGGTGCAGAAGGACCATTGCAGAGAGCATAGGTTGGAGACTGAGGTGCAGAAGAATTGTTACAGAGAGCAGACGTTGAAGACTTGGTCTCAGAGGGACTGCTGCAGAGAGCAGAGACTGGACATGGGGTGTAGCAGGACTGTTGCAGAGAGCACAGGTTTGAGATTTGGGTGAAGAAGGACTGTTGCAGAGAGAACAGGTTGAAGACTGTGTTGCAGTAGGACTGTTACAGAGGCAGAGGTTGGAGACTTTGGTGCAAAAGGACTTTTTAGGAGAGCAGATGTTGGAGACTGGGTTGCAGAAGGACTGTTGCAGAGAGCAGAGTTTGTAGACTGAGATGCAGAAGTACTGATACAGAGATAAGAGGTTAGAGATTGGTGTGCAGATGGACTGATACAGAAAGCAGAGTTTGGATACTCGGGTGCAGAAGAACTGTTGCAGAGAGCAGAGGTTGGAGAATGGGGTGAAAAATGCCTGTTACAGAAAGCAGAGTTTGGAAACTGGGGTGCAGAAGAATTGTTACAGACAGCAGAGTTTGGAGACAGGGTTGCAGAAGGATCTTGCAGAGAGCAGAGCTTAGAGACTGTGGTACAGCAGGACTGTTACAGAGAATAGAGGCTGGAGACTGGGGTGCAGAAGGATCGTTGCAGAGAACAGAGTTTTTAGACTGAGGTGCAGAAGGACTGTTGCAGAGAGCAGAATTTGGAGACTGGGTTGCAGAACGACTGTTGTAGAGAGCATAGGATGGAGACTGGGGTGCAGAAGAATCATTGTAGCAAGCAGAGGTTTGAGAACAGCGTCCAAAATGAATGTTACAGAGAACAGAGGTTGGAGAAGGGGTGCAGAATAACTGTTACAAAGGGCAGAGTTTACAGACTGGGTTGCAGAAGGATCTTAGAGAGAACAGACGTTGGAGACGGAGCTGCAGAAGGACTGTTACAGAGAATAGAGGTTAGAGACTGAGGTGCAGAAGCACCTTTGTAGAGAGCAGAGTTTTGAGACTGAGGTGCAGAAGGATTGCTACAGAGAGCGGAGGTTGGAGCCTGGGGTGCAGAAGGACTGTTGCAGATAGCAGAGTTTGGAGACTGCGGTGTAGAAGGACTGTTGCAGATCCAGAGGTTTGAGACTTTGGTGCAGAAGGACTAATACAGAAAGCAGAGGTTGAAGACTGGGGAGCAGAAGAATCCCTACAGAGTGCAGATTCTGCAGACTGCACTACAGAAGGACTGTTACAGAGAGCAGAGTTTGGAGACTGGTGTGGAGAAGGACTGTTTCAGCGTGCAGACCTTGGATACTGGGGTGCAGACGAACTGTTGCAGAGAGCAGAGTTTGTAGACTGGGGTGCAGAAAGACTATTAAAGAGAGCAGAGGTTGGAGACTGAGATGCAGAAAGATCATTTCTGAGTGCAGAGGTTTGAGACTGGGGTGCAGAAGGATTTTTACAGATTGCAGAACTTGAAGACTGAGGTGCAGAAAGACTTTTACAGAGAGGAGAGTTTCGAGACTGGGGTTCAAAAGAATTCTTACAGAGAGCAAAGGATGGAGACTGGGGTGCAGAAGGATCGTTGCAGAGAGCTGACGTTGGAAACTGGTGTACAGAATGATCGTTGCAAACAGCACAGGTTTGAGACTGGGGTGCAGAAGGGCTGTTACAGAGAGTATAGTTTCGAGACTGAGGTGCAGAAGGATCATTGCAGAGAGCAGAGGTTGGAGACTCGGGTGCAGTAGAACTCCTATAGAGAGCTGAGTTTTCAGACAAGGTTGCACAAGGATCTTACAGAGAGCAGAGTTGTAGACCGATGTGCAGCAGGACTGTTACAGAGAGCAGAGGTTGGAGACTGGGGTGCAGAAAAATCGTTGTAGAGAACAGAGTATTCAGACTGAGGTGGAGAAAGACTTTTGCAGAGAGCACATGTTGGAGACTGGGTGCAGAAGGACTGTTGCAAAGAGCATAGTTTGGGGACTGGGGTGCAGAAGGATCGTTGTAGAGAGCAAAATTTTGAGACTGGAGTACAGAAAGATTGTTATAAAGAACAGAGTTTGGAGACTATGGTGCAGAAGGCCTATTACAAAGAGCAGAGTTTGGAGAAAGGATTCAGGAGTACATTTACAGAGAGTAGTTTTTGGAGACTGAGGTGCAGAAGGATCGTTGCAGAGAGCAGAGGTTGAAGACTTAGGTGCAGAAGGATTGTTGCAGAGAGCAGAGGTTGGAGACTGGGTTGCAGAGGGACTGTTGCAGAGAGCAGAGGCTGGACACTGGGGTGTAGAAGGAGTGTTGCAGAGAGCACAGGTTGGAGATTGGGGTGCAGAAGGACTGTTGCAGGAAGCAGAGTTAGGAGACTGGGTTACAGTAGAAATGTTACAGAGGCAGACGTTGGAGATTTTGTGCAGGACTTTTGCATAGAGCAGATTTTGGAGACTGGGGTGCAGAAGGACTGTTGCAGAGAGCAGAGTTTGTAGACAGAGGTGCAGAAGCACTGGTACAAAGAGCAGAGGTTGGAGAATGGGGTAGAGAAGAATTGTTTCAGAGAGCAGATGTTGGAAACTAAGGTGCAGAAGGATCGTTACACAGAGCAGATTTTGGTTACTGGTGTGTAAAAGGACTGCTGCAGAGAGCAGGGGTTGGAGACTGAGGTGCAAAATGACTGATACAGAGAGCAGATGTTGGAGACTGGGGTGCAGATGTACTGTAGGAGAGAGCAGAGGTTGGAGACTGAGGTGCAGAAGGACTGTAGCAGAGAGCAGAGGTTGGATAACGGGGTGCAGAAGGACTGTTGCAGAGAACAGAGTGTGGAGACTGGGGTTCAGAAGAACCGTTGCAGCGAGAAGAAGTTGGAGACTGAGTTGCAGAAGGATTGTTACAGAGAGCAGAGGTTGGAGACTGCGGTGCAGAAGGACTGTTGCAGAGAGTAGAGGTTGGAGACTGAGGTGAAGAATGATCGTTGCTGAGAGAAGAGGTTGGAGACTGGGGTGCAGAAGGCCTGTTACAGATAGCAGATATTGGAGACTGGGTACAGAACACCTGTTACAGAGAGCAGAGTTTGGAGACTGGGGTGAAGTACGCCTGTTACAGAGAGCAGAGTTTGGAGACTGGGGTGCAGAAGGACTGTTAAAGATAGTACAATTTCGAGACTGCGTTGCAGAAGGATCTTACAGAGAGCATTTTGTAGACTGAGGTTCAGAAGGACTGTTACATACAGCAAAGTTTGGAAACTCGGTTGCAGAAGGATTTTTGCAGAGAGCCGAGTTTTCAGACTGAGGTGCAGAAGGACTTTTTCAGAGAGCAGATGTTTGATCTTGGGGTGCAGAACGACTGAAACAGAGAGCAGAGTTTGTAGACTGGGGTGCAGAAGGATTGTTGCAGAAAGCAGACTTTGGAAACTGCGGTTTAGAAGGACTCTTGCATAGAGAAGTGTTTGGAGACTGAGGTGCAGAAGGATCGTTGAAGTGAGAAGAGGTTGGAGACTGGGGTTCAGAAAGCCTGTTACAGACAGAAGAATTTGGAGACTGGGGTGCAGAAGACCCGATACAGAGAGCAGAGGTTGGAGACTGGGGTGCAGAATGACTGTTTCAGAGAGCAGAGTTTGGAGACTGAGGTGCAGAAGGACTGTTACAGAGAGCAGATTTTGGAAACTCGGATGTATAAGGACCCTTGCAGAGAGCAGAGGTTGAAGCCTGGGGAGAAGAAAGATTTTTGCAGAGAGCAGATGTTGAATACTGTGGTGCAGAAGGACTATTAAAGAGAGCAGAGGTTGGAGACTGAGATGCAGAAAGATCATTTCTGAGTGCAGAGGTTTGAGACTGGGGTGCAGAAGGACTGTTACAGATTGCAGAACTTGAAGACTGAGGTGCAGAAGGACTTTTACAGAGAGGAGAGTTTCGAGACTGGGGTTCAAAAGAATTCTTACATAGAGCAAAGGATGGAGACTGGGGTGCAGAAGGATCGTTGCAGAGAGCAGAGGTTGGAGACTGGGGTGCAGCAGGACAGTTACAGAGAGCACAGGTTGGAGACTTGGGTTTAGAAGGACTGTTGCAGAGAGCAGACGTTGGAGACTGGGGTTCAGAAGGACTGTAGCAGAGAGCACAGGCTTGAGACTGGTGTGTAGAAGGACTGTTGCAGAGAGCAGACATTGGAGACTGGGATGAAGAAGGAACGTTGCAGAGAGAAGATGTTGGAGACTGGTGTGTAGAAAAATTTTTGCAGAGAGCTGAGGTTGGAGACTGGGGTGCAGAAAAACTGTTGCAGAGAGCAGAGGTTGTAGACTGAGGTGCAGAAGGACTGTTACAGAGAGCAGAAGTTTTAGACTGGGGTGTAGAATAACTGATACGGAAAGTAGAGTTTGGAGACTGGGGTGCAGAAGGACTGTTACAGATAGCAGAGTTTTTAGACTGGGGTGCAGAAGGACTGCTGCAGAGAACAGAGGCTGTTTACTGGGGTGAAGAAGGGCCATTGAAGAGGGATGAGGTTGGAGACTGAGGTGCAGAAGTGAGCAAAATTTGGAAAACCGGGTGCAGAAGCATCTTACAGAGAGCAGAGTTTGGAGACTGGGGTGCGGAAGGACTGTTGCAGAGAGCAGAGGTTGAAGACTGAGGTGCAGAAGAATTGTTGCAGAGAGAAGAGGTTGGAGACTGGGGTGCAGAAGTCCTGTTACAGAGAGCAGACTTTGGAGACTGAGTTGCAGAAGACCTGTTACAGAGAGCAGATGTTTGAGACTGGGGTGCAGAAGGATCGTTACAGATAGCACAGTTTGGAGACTGGGTTTAGAAGGATTGTTGCAGAGAGCAGAGTTTTCAGACTGAGGCTTAGTAGGACTATCACAGAGCAGAGGTTTGAGTCTCAGGTGCAGAAGGACTGTTTTAGAAAGCAGAGGTTGGCAATTGGGGTGGGGAAGTACCGTTATAGAGAGAAGAGGTTGGAGACTGCGGTACAGAAGGACTGTTACAGAGAGCAGATGTTTGACCCAGAGGTGCAGACGGATTGTTTCAGAGAGAAGAGATTGAATACTGGAGTGCAGAAATAGCATTACAGAGAGCAAATAATGGAGACTGAGGTGCAGAAGGACTTTTACAGAGAGCAGAGTTAGAAGACTGAGGTGCAGAAAGATCGTTGCAGAGAGAAGAGTTTGGAGACTGGGATGCAGAAAGACTTTTACCGAAAGCAGAGGTGGGCAATTGGGGAGCAGAAGGACTGTTACAGAGAGCAGAGAGCAGAGTTTGGAGAATTGGTTGCAGAAGGAACTTACAGAGAGCAAAGTTTGGAGACTGAGGAGCAGAAGGAACGTTGTAGAGAGCAGAGGTTGGAGACTGATGTCCAGACGAATTGTTACAGAGATCACAGGGTAGAGACTGGAGTGCAGAAGGAGTGTTACAGAGAGCAGAGTTTGGAAATTGGGGTGCAGAAGAACTGTTACTGAGAGCAGAGGGTGAAGACTGGGGTGCAGAGGACTGTTGCAGAGTGCAGAGTTTGGAGACTGACTTGAGGAAGAACTGTTACAGAGAGCAGAGTTTGGGGACTGGGGTGCAGAAAGACTAATACATAAAGTAGAGGTTGGAGACTGGGGTGTAGAAGGACCGTTAGAGAGAGCAGAGTTTGGAGACTTCTGTACAGAAGGACTGTTACAGGGAGCAGATGTTGGAGAGTGGGGTTCTAAAGGATTATTCCAGAGAGCAGATGTTGTAGACTGGTGTACAGAAGTATCTTACAGAGAGCATAGGTTGGAGACTGAGCTGCATAAGTACTATTACAGAGACCAGTGGTTGAAGACTTGCGTGCAGAATGATCGTTGCAGAGAGCAGAGTTTGGACATTGAGGTGCAGAATGAACGTTGAGGAGAGCAGAGGTTGGAGACTATGGTGGAGAACGATACTTACAGAGAGCAGATGTTGGAGACTGGGGTGCAGAAGGACAGTTACATAGAGCATAGGTTGAAGACTAGGGTGCAGAAGAAATGTTGCAGAGAGTAGAGGTTGGACACTAGGTTGCAGAAGGACTATTACGGAGAGCAGAGGTTGTAGACTGAGGTGCAGAAAGACCTTTACAGAGAGCAGAGGTTGGAGACTGGGGTACAGAAGAACTGATACAGAAAGCAGACTTTGGAGACTGTGGTGCAGAAGGACTGTTGCAGAGAACAGATTTTGGAGACTGGAGTGCAGAAGGACCGATGCAGAGAGCTGAAGTTGAAGATTTAGGTGCCTAAGTTTGTTACAGAGAGCAGAGGTTGGATACTGGGGTGCATATAGACTGTTAAAGAGAGCAGAGGTTGGAGACTGAGCTGCAGAAGAATCTTACAGAGAGCAGAGGTTGGAGACTGGGGTGCAGAATAACTGTTGCAGAGAGTAGAGTTTGGCAATTGGGGTTCAGAAGGACCATTACAGAGAGAAGAGGTTGGAGACTGCGGTACAGAAGGACTGTTACAGAGATCAGAGTTTGGAGACTGGGGTGCAGAAGGACCATTGCAGAGAGTAGAGTTTGGAGCCTGGGGAGAAGAATGATCATTGCAGAGAGCAGATGTTGGAGACTGGGATGCAGAAGGACTGTTGCAGAGAGCAGAGGTTGGAGACTGAGGTGCAGAAGGATCGTAACAGAGAGCAGAGGTTGAAGAATGAGGTGCAGAAGGAGTTTTACAGAGAGCAGTGGTTGGAGACTGGGGTGCAGAAGGATTCTTACAGAGAGCAGAGGATGGAGACTGGGTTGCATAAGGAGTGTTACAGAGAGCAGAGTTTGGATATTCTGGTTCAGCAGAACTGTTAAAGAGAGCAGAGTTTTGAGACTGGGGTTCAGAAGGATTGTTACAGAGTGCAGAGGTTTGATTCGGGTGCAGCAGGACTGTAACAGAGAGTAGATCTTGGAGACTGGGGTGCAGAAGAACTGTTACAGAGAGCAGAGGTTGGAAACTGCAGTGCAGAAGGCCTGTTACAGAGAGCAGAGTTTGAAGACTGGGGTGCAGAAGTATCGTTTAAGAGAGCAGAGGTTAGAGACTGAGGTGCAGAAGGATCTTACAGAGAGCAGAGGTTGGATACTAGGGTGCAGAAGGACAGTTACAGAGAGCATAGGTTTGATACTGAGGTGCAGAAGAAATGTTGCAGAGAGCATAGATTTGAGACTGGGGTGCAGAAGGACTGTTACAGAGAGCAGAGGTTGGAGACTGAGGTGCAGAAGGACTGTTACAGAGAGCAGAGGTTGGATTCTGGGTTGCAGAACGACTGATACACAAAGCAGATTTTGGAGACTGGGGTGCAAAAGGACCATTACAGAGAGAATACTTTGGAGACTGAGGTATAAATGGACTGTTACAGAGAGCAGAGTTTGGAGACTGGGGTGCAGAAGGACTGTTGCAGAGAACAGAGGTTGGAGACTGGGGTGCAGAAGAACCGTTGCAGAGAGCAGAGTTTTGAGACTGAGGTGCAGAAGGTTTGTTACAGAGAGCAGAGGTGGGATACTGGGGTGCAGAAGGATGTTACAGAGAGCAGAGTTTGGAGACTGAGGTGCAGAATGATCATTTCAGAGAGAAGAGGTTGGAGACTGGGGTGAATAAGGCCTGTTATAGAGAGCAGAGGTTGGAGATTGGGGTGCTGAACGCCTGTTACAGAGAGCAGAGGTTGGAGACTAGGGTGCAGAAGGACTGTTACAGATAGCACAGTTTGTAGACTGGTTTGCAGAAAGATATTTTAGAGAGCAGAGTTTAGATACTTGGTTGCAGAATGATTGTTGCAGAGAGCAGAGTTTTCAGACTTAGGTGCAGAAGAACTGTTGCAGAGAGAAGATGTTCGAGAGTGGGGTGCAGAAGAACTCTTTCAGAGAGCAGAACTTGGAGACTGGGGTGCAGAAGGATTCTTTCAGGGAGCAGAGGTTGGAGACTGGTGTGCAGAAGGCCTTTTTCAGATATCACAGTTTGGAGAATGGTGTGCAGAAGGATATTATAGAGAGCAGAGTTTGGAGACTGAGGTGCAGAAGGACTGTTAGAGAGAGCAGAGGTTGGTGACTGGGTTGCAAAATGATTGTTGAAAAGAGCAGAGTTTTCAGACTTAGGTGCAGAAGGAGTGTTGCAGAGTGCAGATGTTCTAGAGTGGGGTGCAGTAGGACTCTTTCAGAGAGCAGAACTTGGAGAATGGGGTGAAGAAGTTTTCTTACAGGGAGCAGAGGTTAAAGTCTGGGGTGCAGAATGATTGTTGCAGAGAGCAGATTTTTCTGACTGAGGTGCAGAAGGACTGTTGCAGAGAGCAAATGTTCGAGACTGGGGTGCAGAAAGAGTGTTCCAGAGAGCAGAACTTGGAGACTGGGATGGAGAAGGATTGTTGAAGGGAGCAGAGGTTGTAGACTGGGGTGCAGAAGGACTGTTTTACAGAGCAGAGGTTTTAGACTGGGGTGCAGAAGGCCTGGTACAGAGAGCAGAGCTTTGACACTGTGTTGCAGAATGATTGCTAATAGCTGGTGAGCCTCCTTCTGGAAACCTTCTTTTCCGCACAGTCCATCAGGCCCTCTCTCCTCACCCTGCTCTCTTTTGGCTTTATGAGCACCTGTGACTTCCACAGTCAGTCTAAGCTATGACTCCCAGGCCTATCTCTTGGGATCCTGTCCCGCTGCCTCCTGTAATCTTCTTGGGGAGACCCCGCAGGTACCCAGACTCCAGGCCCAACCTCCTTTCCTTCTTTCCTTTCCCAGACACGCTCCTTCTCAATTTTTTTTTTACTTTTTAATGAGTGATTCCACTGCCATTCAGCTACCCCACAGACCAGGTGCCCTCTTGTGTCCTCGTCACCAGGATTTTAAAGTGTTCCACCAAGGGCTCCTCTTCAGAGCTTTTCCCCAAGCTCCAAATGTCACATCTTCAGTTACCAGATATTTTTTTTAATCTTGTTTTGGCACCTGATTACTCTCCCAGACAACATGAAGGTATTTGAATCAAAGCCCATGGACTATAGAGACTATTATGGCTTAGAAATAAGGTATCCCCCCACCAAAAGCTCAGGGTCAGCCACAGTAGCAGTGTTCAGAGGTGAAATGATTAGACTGTGAGACTTGTGACCTAATCTGTGGATCCATCCATTTTGTGGGTTAATTATCTTAAAGGCCCACTGTACTGAGAGGAGTGTGGGCAGGTGGAGTGTGGCAGGGGACATTACTTGTGAAATCACATCTTGTCCCCTGCGAACTGTCTTCTCCTGTCCCCTCCCCCGCCCCAACCTTCTGGCTGCCATGAGCTAGGGACGATTCCCCCATTGTTCCCTTCTACCTCGGTGTCCCACCTCATCTCAGGCCGGCAGCAATGGGTCAGCTGGCCCCAGACCAAACCTCCAAGCCAGGAGGCCAGAGTGCATCTCCCCCTCTGGGTTGTTCTGGTCAGGACTGTGGTAACTGTGGTAACCGTGGACTGACCCAGGGAGTAGGTGTTATGAGTGGATTGGACCCACAACCGTTTCCTAAATCCACAGATTCTGTCATTTTCATAGTTCAAGCCATTTTCTTCTGGATGGCCTGTTTCCAGCCTGCCCTCACCTAGAATGCGGTCTACTAGTGATTATTGAGATTCTCCAGCCATCCTGGTCCTGCCCATTTGCACACCACAGCTATCTCCTAGGCAGCCAGACCCATGGACCTCCTGCTGCCCACTGAAGAGAGAAGAGAGATTTTCTGAGGACCCTGTTAGAAGTCCACTCTTATTTATTTTTAAAACCACACTCAGAGGGCATGTTTCAGGCAGTCCTCCACATGTGTCTTTGAGAAATGAGACTCACAATGATTTTTATGATTCTCTCCCAGGCTCCAATAACCACCGCTCTACTCCCTACTTCTCTGAGATCAACATTTTAGCTTCCACAAAGAAGTGAAAAACTGCTATTTCTCTTTATGTGTCTGGCTTATTTCACTTAATATAATGTCTCCCATGAGCTAGTTTTAAATAGAAACTGCACAACAAATTCTTTTGTGTCAGATTTAAATTTTATTCTGAAGAGATAATTCGAAATGGTCACATATGTTTATGTAGGAAAATGTTCATTAAAACATTTATAGGACTGGAGATGATCTGAAAGTTTAGACAAAGGGGAGGGATTAAGTTTATTTAAGAGAGATGTAAGCTTATTGATCATCTCAATAGATGCAGAACAAGCATTTAACAAAATATAGCACCCCTACCTGTCAAAACAGTAGAAACACTAGTGACAGAAGGAACTTTGTAAAAGCATTGTAAAAGCTATCTATGATAAACCCAAGGCACATCATTCTAAGTAGAGAAAGGTGCTTTCTACATATACATACAGGTGCAGTCCCCTGTGGTAGACTTCCATGTGCACATAACATGATCTGCGTAAAATCCTTTCACATTCCCTCCCTTCACAAACCTCTACGCCCTCTCAATCTCCTTCTACTCCACTTATCTTCTCTGTATTCTTAAGATAGCCAGTCCAACCGCACTTCATCAACTTTTTTCCTCTATTTTGTTCTGGCCCTGATAATTTCAGCATTGTACAGGAATAGTTAACTTCTGCCTTTCCGAACACAGAGATCAAGATTGATGTAAAATGAGAACAACTCTACATTGGAAAACACTGAAGGCAACACCGACTTCTTCTGCAGATGATGACTCTGCTTTGTAAATTTTTTTCTTAACAGTTGTAATGAAAATGAACTTCTCCAAAAATCCTATGTTTACACAAAAGGACAACAGGAGACAGAGATTACTGAGACAGTGAGAAATGACTTCACACCATGATGAGGTCGAATGGCTTTCTGTTGGCTTCTAGCAATTCTCTGGTTACTCCCACCCACCATCACCCCTACAAATGTGTGCGGCGCCATGGGTCTGATTCCCTGAGACCAGTCCCACTGGTTATCAGTCTTCAGGTTGCTTTTCATTCGATATTATTTGCCATGTTGCTACAGATTAACAAGCCTGTTTGGGGTGCTCTCAGTCCATTCTCATCATGGTCTCTTTTTCTCTGTTTTGTAGCTGTGACAACATTGGAAATGAGCAATCAATCATTTGTCACTGAATTCATCTTCTTGGGAATTTCCAACCACTCCAACCTACAAGGATAGTTCTTCCTGCTCTTTCTGGTCATTTACCTTACCACTCTCCTAGGGAACATGCTCATAATAGTGGCCACCAAGGTCAGTCCTGCTCTCCACATTCCAATGTACATTTTCCTCAGCAATTTGAGCTTCTTGGACATCTGCTACACATCCACCACCCTCTCAGTACTGCTGGTGAACTTCTTCTGGGAAAAGAAGGCCATTTCTTATGAGGGCTGCCTTTCCCAGATCTTCTTCTTGGTGACAAGTGCTGGCACAAAAGGCTTCTTACTGGCTGTGTGGCCAGTATGAGTGCTGTGTGGCCACCTGCCGTCCTCCTCAGTACCCAGTCATCATGAGTGTGAAGGTCTGTGTTGGCCTTGTGACTGGGTCCTGGCTGTGTGGGCTGGTGAATTTGGTCACACACATGATGCTGGCCATCACACTCACTCTGTGTGGGCCCCAGCAGTTCAGCCACTTTCTCTGTGACACCCCATTGCTCCTGAAGCTCTCCTGCTCAGACACCTCTGTCAACGAGTCTGCGCTCCATGTTGTCAGTGCCACCATGGGCCTGAGCCCCTGCCTCTTCACTGCAGGCTCCTATGCACTCATCACTGCGGCCATCCTGGGGATTCCCTCTGCCTAGGGAAGGAGGAAGTTCTTCTCCACCTGTGTGTCCCCCATCACTGTGGTGGTGGTCTTCTATAGAACAGCCAACTTTCACTATGACAGCCCCAGAGAAGGCCGGACACGGACAACTTTGTCTCTGTGCTCTTCTGTGTGGTGACCCCCATGTTGAAGCCCATCATTCACAGCCTGAGAAGCAACGAGGTCCAGAGTGCCCTGAGGAAGCTGGCTGGGAGAAAGACTGTATAGTGAGATTAGAACTAGATGATGGTTTCATTCTAGGAAATGTCTTAGTTGTAGAAATATGTGAACTCTTCAGCAGCAATTACAAGAGCGCTCTCTCCATACACAGTGTCTCATGACCACTGTGGGGCCTCTCCAATCAGGGGAAGCGCACTGTGCTAAGTATGTGACACATTGAGACCTCACCTGGGTTCTCTAATCCACAGGTATTTCACAATATTTTTATTACTTTTCTCTCCAAAAAAGCTTATACCCAAAGCAGTCAATCTCGTTTTCTCCAATATTGCAGCTCTAGCCAACACTAGTGAATGTGAAGTGCTATGTGCAATGTGACTTTGACTTGCATTTTCCTAATGGATCTTCATTCTAAGTTTTAAATAAACACCATTTCTGTGTTTCTCCTTCACATGTAGAAAGACCCATGTATACACTCGAGTTTCTGTGGATATTTTTAATGAAGTAATACCATATACGCCTTTTGGATCTGACTCCTTTCACTTAGGATGTTTGCAATTTTCAGTTATATTATTATAGCTTGTACTAGTATTTTAGTTTATTCCTCCTTATTGTGACTGATTTCCATCTTATGAAAATGCCACATTTCTTTGTTCATTTCCCACTGGATAGTAATTTTTACTTTGTGTCTGTGTGGGTGTCGTACTGCAGATTTAACCCGGAGCCTCCTGCACACTAAACAATGTTCTACCACTAAGCCAAAGCCCAACCCTTTTAAAAATTTTGTTTTGAGACAGGGTCTTGCAAATTTGCCCAGGTTGTCCCTAAATTTGTGATCCTCCTGCCTCAGCTTCTTGAGTAGCTATATTACAGATCTGCCTGGTCATTTCCACTTTTTGACTAATATGAATAAGATTCATATATATAATATGAACACTATATATAATATGAACATTATATGAACATTCATGTACAAATCATTGGTGGACAATTTTTTTATTTATCTTGAGTTTGTAAGTAGGAGTGGAAGAGGTGGATCCTTAACTCCATATTTAATTTTCTGAAGAAGTTCCAGATCATTTTTAGACCAGTGGAACCATCTTGCCTTATTATTAAGAGTGGTGAATAAACCTTATGATTTCCTCACTCCCTTAACAACACATCATTATCATTCCTTTTATTGTGATGACCCTGGAATGTGTGAAGTGCTTCATCAAATGTGCTTTAGCTTTTCCTTTCCTAATGGATAATTATTCTAAGATCTTTTAGGAGTACTGTTAATGTGTCTCTGCTAAGCATGAGGAAAACCCCATTGTATTATGGGAAATTTTAAGTTTTAGAGACTTACCTCTTTATCTAATGCTTTTATTTTTATTTTTGTGCAGTAAAATACTACAAGACTTTCAAGCTTGTTGTCTTTTCTCCATCTGTGCCCAAAAGAGCTGTTTGATGACTCTTTTTTTCCCCTACTTTTAAACTCCATAGCAAAATATTTCTTTACCAGGTCATGAACATCAGCAGGATCATAAAATTAAGGGGCACGAAGTCATACAGGGTTTGGTATGGGATCAGCCCTTAGCAGGAGTGGATCAGCTGAGGATAGTGGGTATGCTTTTAATATTGTGGCTTCTGATATCTGTCCATTTGGCAAAGTATGTAACATGAAGAAAAAAGTTCATATGCCATGCGAAATCCATCCCAATAAGTGTACACCCACCCTGACCCCTTCTCTCCCTAGCGAGAAGGAAAGGCAGTCTTGAGGTTTCAGGCACCTACAACTTCTTAGCAGAAATCTCACTCTGAACTTCGCTCACCCACATCCCAGAAGAGAGAGGATGCTGATCTTCTTGCTGCATGCTGGGAACAGGTGATTGCCAAGACATTAATGAATCCAAAAGCGAATTAACTGCTCTCCATTTTTGCAGTTGAAATCAAGCCATTGCCCTTGAGTTGTGTTTGCACACTGAGGAGTCCCAGAGCAGCTGCAGAGGAAAGGCTGGATGCATATTCCCTACAGGTCAGCCCCAGACCTCTATAAATGTCCATCACAGAAAAATGAATTGTGAGAGATAAGAAGATTTTGACTCCTACATGAGGCCACAGATATGCAACAGGCAACTTTCAGAATAACAGGTCCGTTTTGTGGTGAATGGAGACCAACAGCCAGTTTTACCAAGAGCTTTCTTTGCAGCCCAGGTGCTAGTATGGAGAGGAGCAAGGGCCACACAAAAACCAGAAATCTACGCCTCTCTGTGAGAGTTGCTGGTAAGTAGTTTATTTACCATCACAATTTTCAAAAACACTATCCCAGAATCAGGTTATACCTACACCTTAAAACCATATTACAGAATATTGTACATATTTTCATTACCATTTTGATGGCATTTATGTAACGCCCTATCATAGCACCTTTTCTATGTGTGTCTAAGTTTCCACAATACTACTTGTATTTCCAGAGTAGAAATAACTTCAGAGGTTATCACAAAACCTGAGGCATTTAGCATGATGCCTCCAGTACTGGAAGAAAACCAAAAACATAACCAGAAACCCTGGGATGCCTAAATTCCTTAAGTGAGATGATGTGTGTGGAAAATTACTTATGGTAAACAATAGATGATGCTAAGTGTTAATCCTCTGCTTTTGATGAGCAGGACAGAACGGAATAATGTTTAGGGAAAAAGTATAGGGACACATTTCCATTATGATACAATATAGCATAACAATAGACCTACCAAAATATCTGTTTAAATAAAAATCATTATTGTAGAAGAAGTTATGTTTAGAATCGTATTCATTCACTAACTAGGGGTTTTCATCTTTATCTTACAACACATGGATGCTTGGTTAGGGAGTTGCAAGCAATTTATTAACTGTAATAAATCCCTGAAGCTTGTGAGTAATCTACTTCATACACAAACCCCCTCCTTTAGAAATATTATATTTTGGGGTCACTCATAAGTGACTTCATTCTTGGTCACCTGACTTTGAGATGACTGATTGGGAAAGAAAGATGCAGAGCTGCTTGTTCTGTGGGAACTGAGCCGATGGTCTTCATAAAGGATATGTTTAGGAGAAAGGAGACACTGAGTTCCTCAGAAGCCGCTGGGCTATGCTGCCTCATTTATGCCCACAGAGGCTTTATTTTTCTCAGCAAGATATCTGCACCAGAACCACTGAACAGAAATGTCCTCTTGCCTCTGTCAAGTCTCTGTTACATCCTTTAGGTCCCACACAGTACCATCTTTAAAGAATCTTTTAAAAACTCTGCTCCATGGATATACTTGACAAACCTTCTTCATTCTTCAAACCTTTACTGAGTGCACATTTCAACAAGGTGTTGCCCTAGTGTTTAGAACACAATTGAGAGGCCCAACTAGGGCCTGGAGGAGCGCATATTCAGGATGGAATGAGGGGCTTTGACAAGTATTAAGTGCTCCATTCCCAGAGCTGCCCAAGCAAACACTAAGGGAAAATAATGATAATTTGTAGATTACATAGAATTGTTACCAACTTTCCTGCACATATTGAGTTCATCTTCCCATTAGATTGTAAGTTGGTTGAAGGACAGTGTCGGAGACCAGCTCCAACAGGGGGTCTCAGGAGACGAAAGGATGATGAGGAGTTGGCGAAAGAGGGGGTGGAGAAACAACACAGACACCAAAGTGAAGGTGTTGATCCCAATCTTTTCTTGTGAAGTTGATCATATATACTTGTTATTTTTGCAGGCTTACAGTACTTTGTGGTTACAAAACAGGAATCATTATTCAAACAAAACAAAATATTACGTAGCTACAATTAGAATAGAAGAATGTATCTTGGCTTATGCATAAGCAAGCATTTGTACTTTCAGTTCTAGTTTTGCTTTGAGCTGTTTCTGCTTAGTTAATTTTAATAATAGTTACAAATGTCCCAAACTATTGGCTTATACCTTGACTATTCTTTCTTGACTTACTGACTGGAACCGGTGCCATGGTTACGGCAAGTAGTTGATTTGTTATTACTTGTAACCAAACAAAAGAAAGAGCACAAACCATTGTGCACAGGAACAATAACAAGTTGCCCAGTACTAAGCACTAATCTATCTTCTTAACATTAATTTTCCTTCTCTAGATTTTAATTTGATTTCTCAAAAACTTCCTTGACAGGAATACACGGAGTTTTTCTTTAGACATTAACAGTTTACATTCCACAGCTAAATCATTGCATTTAGAGCTAACAGATCTATGCTTTAGAAGTAGTTGCATCAATTGGGAAAGTCATGATTTTTCCTTTATACTTAATGGTCATATGAGAAATCGAAACTATACTTATTAAAGGAATACAAAAACAAATCAAACCATTCCCAGAAACATACTGCGCTCCTCCAGAGGATGGACGCCTTGCAGCATCCACCTCAGTAGGGCCTTGCCATTGCTTGAGTCAGGGGAGGGGCACAGCAGGACAGGGATCAGATCTTATCCTCTTTGGGTTTCTTAGTAGATCTGGCTTAGGACTAAATTAGCCCCTGTATAGGAACAAAATTGGTTTGAATTGAAACTAACCACTACCAAGAAAAGAAATTTTAAAATTTTAAATGGAAAAGAGAATTTTTTATTTTGAAGAATTTTATAACTAGAAGGCTCTGACATGTCGTAAGAGGTAATAATTTGTCTTCCCTTTCCCCTTTATGCTAGAAGAAGCACAAGTGAAATAAAAAGAACTGAAAGAGCTGGCACAGTGGTGCACGCCTGTAACCCAGCAGCTCAGGAGGCTGAGGCAGGAGGATAGTGAGTTCAAAGACAGCCTCAGCAAAACAAGGCACCAAGACACTCAGTGAGACCCTGTCTCTAAATAAAATATAAAATTGGGCCGGGAAATGTGGCTCAGTGGTCAAGCCCCTGAGTTCAATCACCGGTAACTGCCCCCCTACACCCCGGGCCCAAAAAAACAGAACTGAAAGAGATGTTTGCTAGGAGCCACTGCAACGTATTACATTCATATGGAAATTGGGCTCCTACTGTTCACTTAGGCCCATTTGGGGACTCAAGTTACAAGACTCCTGGAGAGTTCCCATTGGTTGGGGAAGGATGGTAGGAGGGTGTTCCGGGGGAAGTGGAGCCCCCCGTGTCCGGTAGGGACACACGTGTGTGTGTGTGTGTGGACCGGCTTGTTAGGGGGACGCACACGGCCTCTCACAAAATAAAACTTTGTTTCAGTTCCATCTGGCTTGTGTTTTTGTGCTCAGCCCGATTGCAGCATCGCAAGCCGGCGTGCACTGACAGCGACCCGCGAAAGCGCCCAGCAGGAAGGCAGCAGGTGAAAACAGCAGCGGGCAGAAGCGGAGCCAAGGCTCACGCGGCCCCCGCCGTCCAGCCTGCAGCAATGTTAAATGCTGAATTGAGTGCTGAATCTCCAAGACAGGAGAGAGGCTTTTTTCCTGGTGAATTTGTTAAGATTTTAAACCTACCAGTTAGGGGTAAGGGCATCCCTGCATGTTAGGTTAAAGAGCCCAGCCTCCCCCAAAGTGTGTCCTTGGACCAGTATCACTGGGAACACTTGGAACTCACTGACTGAGGCCAACTGTTCTACACAATGACCTCTGATCTTTCCCTCGGCTCTAAGCACCCACACCACATGGAAGGATATGAGGACAACTCTGGGCCAGGCCAGATAGCTCATAGATTTCACAGTAATAAATTCACATTGCCACAAGCACCTGAAATCATTCAGATATTTTTCTGAATAAATTGACCTTGTACTGTGTGTGTGTGTGTGTGTGTGTGTGTGTGTGTGTGTGTGTGCGTGTTTTAAGCAATTTACTGGGCAACATGAAAATTGAATTTAAAAATTTTAATCATTGCTTGTGCTATTGAGATCAAATAGGAATCATTGTTTCCCTGATGTGCATAAGGGTTTTCATGATCACACCATTATTCCTCATTTTGGTCATGCCCATTTTCTTTTTTTCATTTTAGGAAATGAATCCCAAAGGTTAGTCAGCAAGACATTTCATTTATTGCCAAAGCAAAAAAAAAAAAAAAAGGTTCTTATTTTAAGACTCTAGACTTATTTATTTTATTTTGTTTATATTTACATTTTAAAATTAGTTGTGCTTAACTGAAGCACCGACTTTCTATTGAAATTTAAATACTTTAAGCTTCTTAAGACCCTGAGATTTGGAATTTTAATGAAAGCTGTGTTGGCCTATTAATCATGTGCAATGAATTCTTAGAACCAAAGACAAGAATGTCTGGGCATTGAAGATAATAAGACAGTTTATTAATATATGGTATTATCATCAGGTAACAAAGTATCACTACAAATAATAGTTATTACATGATAAATTTTCTGAGTCAATTTCTTTTTTTGTTTCTTAAATCATAACTGTTAATACATATTAAATGTACAAATTAATGTACATTATGAAAATCATTGATGTTTCCCTACTTGCATTAATATATTGTGCATTAATTTCAATTATTTTTTCTGTAAAATGGGGATAATAGGTTATCTTATAGGTTGTTGTGTATACCAAATAAGTTAATGCATGTAAAAGTCTTATAGGCATTTAATAACTGTTAGGTATTTTTATCTAATGTGTGTCTCTATTCGTTTCTCAATTTGAAAAATCATGATTTTATTCAGGTATGTAAAAATTCATCTTTTCAAAGAAATTCACTGAGTTTTTATAGAATGGATTGTCTGAAATTCAATCTAATTTTTACAGAAAACATGCCACTTTTAAACTACATTAAACAAGGTTTTTAAAGTCAGGCATTTATGTGTATTGAAGCAATCTAGAAAACTCACACTCAAATTATTTTTCTATGAAATATGCCCTAGATGATTATGATGATTATGGTTATTATTACTGAAGAGTAGAGGATTTACTATTAAGTTGATTTAATTCCTATGCTGCATTATATAAATTCTAAGGAGAAAGTACATATTGTGTCACAAAGTGTCATTCATGAGTTATGATTGTTAATAATGGATTCTAATGGTGACCATGATGATGATTCAATGTAATGCCCCTCATTAATAAAGAGCATAAAAGATAAGAAAAATTGTTTAAGTATCATCCTTCACCCTACCCCACACCCGTGACCTACAAGAAATTAGCCAGTGAAACCAAGTAAAAACTTATATGTAGATAAAATTATATAAACATACATTGAGAGATTTTTTAATGCTCATGAAATAGTCTCTTCTGAACTGACCTTTATATTTAAGACCTTTACAATAGCAGTATGTACAACTTCAGAGAGTGTATTTTTAAATCCCTGAACATTTAAGTTTAGTTTTCCTTTTTACACATCCACAGACCATGCACCAATTTCCCATAATAAAATCTGCTGGAACTGCCTTCTATGTGGAATTTTATTTATTTTCTGTAAACATCTAGATATCTACCTATAAAAGAGATTGTCATATTGATATTTTTGATACGGGGAGTTAAAAGAAAGTACATGTCACTGATTTCTAAATGACTTGAAGTTCATCCAGGTAGTTGATAGAGAAAACAGAGAACGTAAGAAATGTCAAGTACATGTAGCTTCCAGCTCCATTTCAAAGTTGATTTATTGTAAATCAATGCTAATAAGGTAACCTCTTGTTTAGGGAAATTATTTAGAGAATGCGATACCTACAACTGAAGTAGATAGTGTGGTGTTTTTAGTCATTTCTGGATAAACTTTTACTACAATTTTCGTGAACACCAAGTATCACAAGAATTTCTACTTTCTCTATTTCCTTCTCTACTTTCTCTATTCTCCTGGGGGATTTCATATTCACCCTTTGCTGTAACAGTTGCCTTCAAGACAATGACTCCCAAATCCACACCTGCAGTTCTAGGCTGTCTGTGAAGGGCATTTCCACGTGATTATCCCACAGATAACTCATATTCAACATTACTCAAATAAAATCCACCAAAGCCTCCTCTAATCTGCTATTCCTCACATATTCCTGTTTTCCTGAGTGATCCCACCAGCTAGCCAGCCTTCCCAAACTGATTTGTTGTCTTTACAGTGTCCTCTTCAACTAGGACTTTAAAGTTCTCCATATCTTTCTCCATGAGGGCTTCAGAGATTTTCTCCCACCTTCAACACAGCACGTTTTCAGATACAGACCACTTCATTTTGATCTTGTTTTAGCACTCAGATCACTCTTTTGAACTAAACAGGTGTGTCTAAAACCTGGGGAACTAGGTTTCACAGTTATCGACCCCTGCTCTTTAGACTCACATGCACAATTCTATGAGTGGGTCTATCTGCGTGTTCTAAACCTAGAGATCTGTTGATTTTCTAAAACCCTGTCTATCTCCCTCCAGATGTCCCTGTTTTCAGTCTGCACTCACCTGAAAGAGATTTATGGTCCCCTATTGTTGATACTCTGCAATCATTGATGTCCATGCTCATACACAAGCCTGGCATCCAGAGACACACCTGTGCTCTCTGGTGGCCCATGGCATCTTGGGGGGTGGGATGTTTTTCGAGGTTTGTATTGCCAAGTACCTTGCTTAGAAATCAGGTATGACACAGCTTCACATAGCCTAGTCCTGGCCCCATAGGTTGATACCCTGCCACCTCCCCTAAAGTAGCAGGCTCCTCAGAATGACCCAGGGCTTGGCAGCATCCACTGGTACTATCCCACCAGCCCCTTGAAGCCTAGCTGGAGTCTCCATAGAAACAGGTACATCTCTATGGAAATGGGCTCCCTCCTCCCGCCCCAGTGTGATGCAGCTCTCAGAGAAGCTCAATAGTGAGGGTCTTTCCATTTATAGCAATTAGGATAACCAAGTGTTCTGAGCTTGCTGAGCCTTAGATGGCAGATTCCTGCTATATTCTGTGAGATTTCTGCCATCAATGTTGCCTGTAATTCCAACTTGCCATCCCACTAACAATAAGAGAGTGTTCTCAGTCAAGACCAATCCCACAACCAATAACGCACACACACACACACACACACACACACACACACACACACACACACATGCACACGCCCATCCATCATGGTGAGCAAGGCTTTGTATCTGTGATACAGACTGAATGCACCCACCAATCACATTCACTGCTTCAAACAGATTGTGATCAGGAAACAACTGATGTCACTTGTAAAATGTGATATGTTCTGGACTCTCACTGTGGTAAAAAAGAAGTAGAGAAATGCAAAAAATGGGAGAAAATACTTAACTTCTTAGAGACCTAAAAAAATATTTAGATGTGGATCCAAGCAATCCTGAGTTAAAAATCATCTTGAAAAAATGCTTTCACTACTATTTATCAATTTACTTACTTACTTACTTACTTACTTACTTACTTACTTACTTACTTACTGCAGTACCTGAAATTTAACCCAGTGGCACTCTACCATGAAGTTTTATCCCCAGCCCTTTCAATTATTTGTGGCGGGGGGCCTTGCAGAGTTTCAAATTTATGATCCTCCTGCCTTAGTCTCCCAAGTACCTGGGATTACAGGCAGGTACCACTCTTCCCCATTAATTACTTATTTTTAAAATAAGGCTATTTTTAAAAATTGAACAATAATTTGTACTCAAAGAATGCACAGATCTAAAGTGTACAGGTTTATAATATTTTACATGTATATGAACTACCAAAAATCAGGATATAAAACATTTCCATCACTTTAGAAAATTCCTTCATGTTTCAACTGACATAACCCCTGATCTCCAAAAAAAAAAAAAAGACCACCATTATTACTTGTCCATTATAGCTTTTTTGCTAATTTTTGAATTTTATTTAAAGGAAACATACAGAATATATTTTGTATCTGGCTTCTTTCACCCAGAAATTTGTTTTTTAGATTTGTCAATGTTATTAATGTTCCAGTATTTGCGTTTCTAAAGTAACTGAATTATTCCACTGCATGATAAACCGTGATTTGTCTTCTGTCCTTCTGCTGAAGGCATAATATTTGTTTGGGTTATTATGAATTTTTACACAAGAATTTTTGTGTACTGTGCATTAATTTCCTTGGAAATATGCTAGGAATGGGATTGTTTTGAATAAAATAACTACATATTTAACTAAATTAGAAATTACTAAATATTTTTGAAAAGTAAGTGTATAGACTTCAAATTTCACCTTGAGTATCTATCGAAATAGCTAGAAAGCATGTTGTTTTCATCATTATAATAACCAAAAAGAGCAGAAAAAATGCAAATTAATGACTTTCCTCGACTTTATTAGAGATGAAGATTATAAGGCAAACAACTAATTGAAGTCTGGGGAGAAATAAGCAACCAAAATAATCCAGGCATTTTTTTAACTATGGGAGAACCCACTAGATACATAGGAGTTTATTTATAAAAAAAACTCAAATAAAAAATAGTTAATGGATTGCTAAAGACTAAGTATAGACTGGTTTAAGAGCATAAAGACCCAGAGGGCTATAGAAATAAGATGTTTGTATTTTTTCGTTTTCTCCATGGATTCCACCAAATGCTCCCAGAAAGATAGAGAAGTATTCTGAGAAAGTGTCTTTAACGGTATAATTTCTTGGATAGGTGGAGAGACAAAGAACAGCAACAGCAGCCAAAACTCCTCCCAGACCCATTTCCTAATTATTTTCATAGAACAAAAGCTGTAATCTTCAGGGGCAATAGTAACAGAAACTGTTACATTAGGACACTCAACGGGAAACCTTTGTAGCTATGGAAAGGAACAGACCAAAATGTCTAACGTCGGGAGGAATAAGAACTAGGCTCAGCCATATTGCTAGAAAGTGGGTCACTGTGAAGGCCATATTTCTGTGACTGAGTTTACATACCTAAGGCAGGGCTTCGTGGAAACATCAGAAATCCCTTCTCTGTTTCCCACTAGTCCACTAACATGCATTGCCTGAAAATAACATTAGAATACAGCTGAGAATTCTTCAATAAATAGATTATCTCTGGAGAACAGCGAAAATAGAATACACAAAAGCAAGCAGGGAACAATATTAAAAAACTGAACTCAGCCATATAGAATAAGGATAACATTACAGTCAATTGAGATCAATCCCAGAATGCAAGGCTTGTTCAATATTCAAAAATTCAATCAACCGAATTTCCATAGTAACAGACTAAATAAGAATAAATATATATCATTTCAATAGATGCAGAGAAAATAAGAAAATTCAATATCTATTTATGATAAAAAGTATAACTAAATGAAACTAGGGGCAAAGTCCAGTGGTAGAGCGCATGCTTAGTATGCATAAGGCTCTGAATTCAAAATCCATCACACATACACCAAAAAAAATAAACTACTAGTAAAAAATGGATAGACATTTTCTAACTCGATAAAAGGCATTGAGTAAATGTAATGTGCCAGACACATAGCTTATATTATCTCAAAACTTTTTTCAGCAGTTGTGAAATAGACATCATTAATATCCTAAGCAATGAACAAACTGAGGAATAGAGATGAGCTGACTTTTTTACAAACGACATCAAGTAAACAACAGATGGATTTCAATCCACATCTATCTAGACAAACAGCCTACTGTTTTACTATAATATTTTTCATTTAAGATTGAAAAAGAAACAGAAATTTTAGTTCAAACAATGGATCATGGATTAGCATGGGTAACATGATAGAAAATCAGTAATTGTATCAATCATTATTTTTCAGAAAATTCAATGTTTGGTGAGGTAAATCTTATAATACGAAAGAAGAAAAATACCTAAGTATATATCATTTGTCAAAATTTCTTGTATCTTATTAAACTTAAAAAAATAAAAGTTTCTACTGAAAAAAATAGATCAATGTATTTAAAAGCAGGTGACGTATAATTTTACTTTTAAAAAATAATGAGAGATGATCACAGATACATATGTATGAAAGCTTCTATTCCAATATTTATGATAGTAAATGAAATGGAAGGTATCTATGTTCAATAAAAAGGGAGATATTTACTTAATTTCATTTTAGAAAATTAAGATTACAAGGCAAACAACTAAATAGTGTACAACAATATTGGGAAATTTTGCTTTGGATATTTTAAAGATAGATAGAGGTAGAATGGGATGAATGCAAAGAGAGCTTTGATTTTGTGACCTGTTCTATTCTTCTGAATAACTTTCTGCATTTTCTTCATTTTTTCACAATGAAAACTTATTACTTGAAATAACAGACATACAAAAAAGAATTCATCACAGTGAAGCACAGTGTTAGGAGGGCGATACTGCAGATTCAATGAGACAAGGGGGTTGATAGCTGGTTGTGCATTTTGACCAAGTCTCCATTTATTCTTACACAAGAGTACCCATTAAAAAGTCTGTGAGAAGTTATGCTCTCTCTAAAGTCACTCCTATACGTCTCTTTCCAGAGTCCAGGCATCTCTGTATACAATATTATTTGCCATGTTGCTGCAGATTAACAAGCCTGTTTGGGGTGCTCTCAGTCCATTCTCGTCATGGTCTCTTTTTCTCTGTTTTGTAGCTATGATACCATTGGAAATGAGCAATCAATCATTTGTCACTGAATTCATCTTCTTGGGATTTTCCAACCACTCCAACCTACAGGACTGGTTCTTTCTGCTCTTCCTGGTCATTTAACTGACCACTCTCCTGGGGAACATGCCCATAATAGTGGCCACCAGGGTCAGTCCTGCTATCCACACTCAAATGTACTTTTTTCTCAGTAATTTGAGCTTCTTGGAGGTCTGCTACACATCCACCACCCTCCCAGTACTGCTGGTGAACTTCTTTTGGGAGAAGAAGGCCATTTCTTATGAGGGCTGCGTTTCTCAGTTCTTCTTCTTGGTGATAAGTGGTGGCACAGAAGGCGTCTTACTGGCTGTGTGGCCAGTATTACTGCTGTGTGGCCACCTGTCGTCCTCCTCGGTACCCAGTCATCATGAGTGTGAAGGTCTGTGTTGGCCTGGTGACTGGGTCCTGGCTGTGTGGGCCGGTGAATTTGGTCACACACACGGTGCTGGCCATCACACTCACTCTGTGTGGGCCCCAGCAGTTCAGCCACTTTCTCTGTGACACCCCATTTCTCCTGAAGCTCTCCTGCTCAGACACCTCTGTCAACGAGTCTGGGCTCCACGTGGTCAGTGCCACCATGGGCCTGAGCCTCTGCCTCTTCACTGGAGGCTCCTATGCACTAATCAAGGCGGCCATCCTAGAGATTCCCTCTGCCCAGGGCAGGTTGAAAGCCTTCTCCCCCTGTGCGTCCCACATCACTGTCGTGGTGGTCTTCTATGAAACAGACAACTTCCACTATGTCAGGCCCAGAGAAGGATGGACATGGACACCCTGGTCTCTGTGCTCTTCAGTGTGGTGAGCCCCCTGTTGAGCCCCGTCATTCACAGCCTGAGAAGCAAGGAGGTCCAGAGTGCCCTGATGAAGCTGGCTGGAGGGTGTGCATCCATTTGCACGATCAAAGTCTAGACCAATCTTCAAACTGGTGTATACAATCATCTGCAAAAAGATGCCTCCCATGGACTTGTATGCACCTGGTTAGAGAGTCTGTATCTGGAGCTTCAACTACAATTCCCGCTTTTAAAATCTCTGAGACTCCTTTATCCTCTCTTTTCACAAACACCCTTTTCCCACTTTCAGGTTCAAGTGTGTCGGACACCTTGTGTGGGTGTTTAGCACCATCTCTGTCCTTCTGTGTTCTCTCCACACCAGAGAGACAGAAAGTACGAGAACCTCGTTTCCCACACTCCGCTGCCTGCAGGCCTCCATTTTAGGAGGTTCTGTCAAGATCAGCCAAACACTAGGCAGTGAGTAAGAAAGGAAAGGAAGAAAGCGGGGTTCTTTTTGATCCCATAGCAGCAGCAGCAAACCAGCCCTGAAGAGGCAGGAACTAATCTCCTTTGTGCCAGGAGCTGTGTGTGCAGGCTCCTAGACAGCTGTTCCTGAATGTGGGTCACAGTAGCGTGGAATGAGCGTCTCTTTCCAGGGAAGTTATGGTTTCCATATATGAGGTGGTGTCACCTGCCCTATTTTTCTTTTTTCTAACCAGATATCCCAACCATTTTATAACTTTTTTTCTGTGTCAACTTCCTCTACCCTAAGACATCAAGCGTTGTTCTTCATCTCTACCTGATTATGGTGGCACTGACCACAATAGCGGTTTACATAAGAGATGGTTCTAGATAACAGAACTGAGGAGGTAGGTTGGATGTCTGACCTGAGAGAATTGAATATGTTGATGATGTCACAGACCATGGGAAAGTAGACCGGATAATTCCTGGTGTGCAATGACCCAACAGAGACTTTAAGTTATCGTGGCCTGAAATGCAATGTCTATGGAAAACTGAGCTTTGGAATAACACCATCGACCTTCAGGGTGGGAATGAACATTACAACATGACTACAGACTGCTGTTACTGACTGGAGTGGGAGACTTACAGAAAGAAAATGATAGGTTAAAGCATTATATTCCTCCTTCAAGTCAGGTTCAGATCATCAGAAATATTTTCTCTCTGGAAACTGATAAAGGTTAATATCAGAATAAAATATCCAATTCTCCAAATTGCAGAAGTACAAAGAAAATTATAAATCCACAATTTCTCCAGGTCTCTCTTATGACAATTAGGACACTAATGGGGAAATGATTGAGACCCTGTTAATTAGAATGGCAAAATACCAGTGAAATTAGACAAATTTCAGGGCCTTGATCCCTGAAATCCCCATTAACACCCTTTGCTGTCAGAAGCAGCCTCTCCTCCTCCGAGGAGACTAGCTTTCCCTAAATTGAAGACCCTATGGTGACTCTACCTGGGCAGTTGTCTTTTTTTTTTTTTAAGAGAGAGTGAGAAAGGAGAGGAGAGGAGGAGGAGGAGAGAAAGAGAGAGAGAGAAAGAGAGAGAGAGAGAGAGAGAGAGAGAGAGAGAGAGAGAGAGAAAGAGAGAATTTTTAATATTCATTTTTTAGATCTCGGCGGACACAACATCTTTGTTGGTATGTGGTGCTGAGGATCGAACCCGGGCCATACGCGTGCCAGGCAAGCGCACTACTGCTTGAGCTACATCCCCAGCCCAATTGTCTTTAAGATGCTCATCCATCATCCCACATTGTCACCA
This sequence comes from Ictidomys tridecemlineatus, assembly GCF_052094955.1. Taxonomy (NCBI): domain Eukaryota; kingdom Metazoa; phylum Chordata; class Mammalia; order Rodentia; family Sciuridae; genus Ictidomys; species Ictidomys tridecemlineatus. The sequence goes on from NW_027524043.1 coordinate 121,770, forward strand.
GACTCTTAATTGGGGTCTGATCCTAGAACGCCTCAGGTAAGAGTATAAAATATAGCCCAGGAGAGTATAAGGGTCACACCAAAATAAAAGGTAAATATTTTACTGTATTTTGTTAATAGGAGCCTTAAGAATATATAAGAGAATTTGTTTGAGTCTTCTAGACCAAAGAAGTCAGGACATATTGTTGGATCATCTTAAATGCAGTCACAGGGACGTAATCACCAGAAATGTTAGGGCCAAGGATTTTCCTGAGCCACGAGAAGTGGCTATTAGACTCTCTTTGGTTGATGGACTGAAATCTGGACTCAGTGTTTGCTTAAGTTCAATGACCAATATGATCCTGGAATAATGGAGAGGATAGTGATCAGAAATAAACAAGGTGTTGGATGGCGTGTTATGTGACCCTTTCCCTGGCCTCAGAGCTGGATCTGGAGAAGGGCCTGTAGCATCAGCCTTCCCCAAGGCCTCGTGGACTTGTGTTCAAAAGGCAGCACCAGATCCTTGTAAAACCCGCAGCCGCTGTTTTTGGCAGCCTGGGAAGACATTAACAGATGGCATCGTTGAAACGGGCTGCCTGATTTCAGTGAGAATAAGGGGACCCTGAAGTAGAAGAGGCCATGTAATGGAGCAGTGATCAGAACATTTGAATCTGTAGAGATTTTTGACAGTGGTAAATGATCGTGGTATTTATAGATGGGAAAAAATGGGCACCCTCCTAGAATAGTGCCTGTCCCATGTAATGTGAAACTCTTCTTTTCACACTTCATTGGTGCATTGTAGTGGTCCATAATGGTGGGATTTGCTGACACATATTTGAACATGCACACGAAATAACCGTGAACTTTGGCCAATATCATTCCAATATTTCCCTTTTCCTCACCTCCTCCCCTGGGGCCTTGACTCTACTGATCTTCCTTCAACTTTCATGATGAGACTCCCTTCCCAACTTTCTTTCCTTTTCCCCTTCTAGCTTTAACAGAGGAAAAACATACGGCCTTTAACTTTCTGAGTTGTTTATTTCCCTTAATGTTCTGAAGATCCATCTATCTTCCAGAATGACATAATTTCGTTCTTCTTTATGGCTGAATGAAATTCCAGTGTGCATATACCAGATATTCTTTATCCATTCGTCCACTGATGTCACCTTGGCTGGTTCATGGGCATGTATGTGTCACTATAGTATGATGACTTTGATCCGCTGTGATAAATACCAAGCAGAGGTAGAGCTGGGTTGCAGGGTGGTCCATGGCTAGTCCAGAGGAGCCTCCATCCCGATTTCCGTGGTGGTTGTGCTGATTTACATGCCCACCGACAGGGTGAGAGTGCTCCTTTCTCTCCAATTCTCTCCTTGTCACACTGGTTTCTGTTTGTATTCTTGGTGGTTGCCTTTGTCACTTAAGTGAGATGAAATCTCAGGGTAGTCTTGACTTGCAAGTATTTTCATATATTTGTTGGCCACTCACATATTTTCTTCTAAGACGTATCTGTTTAGTTCATTTAGTTTATCATTTGGTAATTGGGTTATTTGATAATTGGGTTATTTAATAATTGTGGGTTTGATATTAAATTTTTTGAGTTCTTTATTAATATTCTGAATATTCATCCTCTTTTAGGAGAGCACCTCATAAAGATTTTCTCCATTTCCATAGGTTCTTTCTTCATATTCTAATTGTCTCCTTTGTTTTGCAGAACCTTCTTAATTTGATGCCATTCTATTAGCTAACTTTTGGTATTATCTCCTGAGCTTTGGCATCCTATTGAGAAAGTCATTGCCTCTGCCTATAGGTTGGAGTATTGACTTTGTTTTTTCCTAGAAACTGCATAATTTCTGGTCTAGTGCCTGGGTCTTTAATGCATTTTGAGTTGATTTTTTGCAGGGTGAGCGATAGTTCAGGACTCATTTTTCTGCATTTGCACAGGGGTGTAGAAAGACTGTTTCAGAGAGTAGATGTGAAAGACTGGGGTGCAGAAGAACTGTTGCAGAGAGCAGAAGTTGGAGAATGAGGTGCAGAAGGACTGTTACAGAAAGCAGAGTTTGGAGACTGGGGTGCACAAGGATCGTTGCAGAGAGCAGAGTATTCAGACTGAGGTGCAGAAGGACTGTTGTAGAGAGCAGATGTTGGAGACTGGGATTCAGAATGACTGTTGCAAAGAGCAGAGGTTGAAGACTGGGGTGAAGAAGGATCGTTGCAGAGAGCAGAGGTTGGAGACTGGTGTGCACAAGGACTGTTACGGAGAGCAGAGTTTGGAGACTTGGTTGCAGAAGGATATTATAGAAAGCAGAGTTTGGAGACTGAGGTACAGAAGGCCTTCAACAGACATCAGAGTTTGGAGACTGTGGTGCAGATGGACTCATACAGAAAGCAGAGGTTGGAGACTAGGGTGCAGAAGGACCATTACAGAGTGCAGAATTTGAAAACTGTGGTACAGAAGGACTGTTACAGAGAGCAATGATTGGAAATTGGGGAGCAGAAGGACTGTTTCAGAGAACAGAGGTTGGAGACTGAGTTGCAGCAGGACCATTGAAGAAAGCAGAGTTTGGAGACTGGGTTGGAGAAGGAATGTTACAGAGAGCAGAGTTTGGAAACTGGAGTGTAGAAGGACCTTACAGAGAATGAAGGGTGAAGACTGGGTTGCAGAAGGAGTGTTAAGGAGAGGAGATGTTGGAGACTGGGGTGCAGAAAAATCGTTGCAGAGATCAGAGGTTGGAGACTGAGGTGCACAAAAACTGTTACAGAGAGCAGAGTTTGAAGAGTGAGGTGCACAAGGATCGTTTAAGACAGCAGAAGTTGGAGACGGAGTTGCAGAAGAAACGTTGCAGAGAGCAGAGGTGGAGACTGGGTTGCAGAAGGATCGTTACAGAGAGCAGAGGTGGGAGACTGGGGTGCAAAAGGACTGTTACGGAGAGAACAGGTTAAAGACTTGGGTGCAGAAGGAATGTAGCAGAAAGCAGAGTTTGGAGACTGGGGTGCAGAAGGACTTTGGAGAGAGCAGAGTTTGGAGACTGAGATGCAGAAGGACTGTTACACAGAGAAGACGTTGGATATTGGGGTGAAGAATTATGATACAGAAAGCTGAGGTGGGAGCCTGGGGTTCTGATGGACCATTAAAGGGAGCAGAGGTTGGAGACTGGCGTGCAGAAAGACTGTTTCAGAGAGCAGAGTTTGGAGACTGGGGTGCAGAATTCCTGCTACAGAGAGCAGTGGTTGGAGACTGCAGAACAGAAGGACTGTTACAGAGAGCAGAGTTTTGAGGCTGGGTTGCAGAAGGATCTCACAGAGAGCAGAGGTTGGTGACTGAGGTACAGGACGACTGTTACAGAGAGCAGTGGTTGGAGACTGGAATGCAGATGGATCATGCAGAGAATAGAGGTTTCATGCTGAGGTCCAGAAGGACTGTTACAGAGAGCAGAAGATGGAGACTGAGGTGCAGAAGGACGGTTACAGAGAGCAGAGTTTGGTGACTGAGGTGCAGAAGGACTGTTACAGAAACAAAGGTTGGAAATTGGGGTGCACAGGGACCGTTACAGAGAGCAGAGGTTGGAGACTGCGGTATACAAAGACTGTAACAGACAGCAGAGGTTGGAGAATATGGTGCAGAAGGACTGTTACAGAGAGCAGAGGTTGGAGACTGGGGTGCAGAAGGACTGTTACACAGAGCAGAGGTTGAAGACTGGGGTGTAGAAGGACTGTTGCAGAGAGCAGATGTTGGAGAGTTGGGTGCAGAAGGACTGTTGCAGAGAGCAGAATTTGGAGACTGTGGTGCAGAAGGACTATTACAGAGAGCAGAGTTTGGAGACTGTGGTGCAGAAGGATTGTTGCAGATACCAGAGGTTGGAAACTGGGGTGAAGAAGGACTGTTGCAGGGAGTAGGTGTTGGAGACATGGGTGCAGAAGGACTTTTGAAGAGAGTAGAATTTGGAGAATTAGGTGCAGAAGACTGTTGCAGATAGCAGAGGTTGGAGTCTGGGGTGCAGTAGGACTGATACAGAAAGCAGAGTTTGAAGACATGGGTTAAGCAGGACCGTTACAGAGAGCAGAGTTTGGAGACTGCAGTACAGAAGGACTGTTACAGAGAGCAGAGGTTAAAGACTGGGGTGAAGAAGGATTGTTGCAGAGAGCAGAGGTTGCAGAGTGAGGTGCATACGGACTGTTACAGAGAGCAGAGTTTGGAGACTGTGGTGCAGAAGCACTGAAACAGAAAGCAGAGTTTGGAGACTGGGGTGAAGAAGGACCCTTACAGAGAACAGTGGTTGAAGACTGCGGTACAGAAGAACTGTTGTTGAGAATAAGGTTGGAGACTGGCGTGCAGAGGGACCATTGCAGAGAGCAGAGGTTGGAGACTAGGGTGCAGAAGAAATGTTACAGAGAGCAGAATTTGGAAACTTGGGTACAGAAAGATCTTCCAGAGAGTAGAGGTTGGATACTGGGTTGTAGAAGGACTGTTTCAGAGAGCAGAGTTTGGAAACAGGGGTGCAGAAGGACTTATACAGAGAGCAGAGATTGGAGACTGAGATGCAGAAGGAATGTTACAGAGAGCAGAGGTTGTAGACTGGGGTGCAGAAGGACTGATACCGAAAGCAGAGGTGAGATACTGGGGTCCAGAAGGAACATTACAGAGAGCAGTGGTTGGAGACTGCAGAACAGAAGAACTGTTACAGAAAGCAGATTATGCAGACTGTGGTGCAGAATGACTGTTGCAGAGAACAGAAGTTGGAGACTGGGGTGCATAAGGACCATTGTTGAGTGCAGGGGATAAAGACTAATGTGCAGAAGGATTGTTACAGAGAGCATAGGTTGGAGACTGCGGTGCAGAAGGACTGTTTCAGAGAGTAGAGTTTGGAGACTTGGGTGCAAAAGGATCTTTTAGAGAGCTGAGGTTCGGGACTGGGGTACAGAAGGACTGTTGCGGAGAGCAGAGTTTGGAAACTGGGGTGCATAAGGACCATTGCTTAGAGCAGAGGTTAAAGACTGATGTGCAGAAGGATTGTTGCAGAGAGTAGAGGTTGATGACTGGGGTGCAGAAGGACTCTTACGGAGAGCAGAGTTTGAAGCCTTGTGTACAGAAGGTCTGTTACAGAGAGCAGAGTTTGGTACTGAGGAGCAGAAGGACTGTTACAGAGAGCAGAGTTTGGAGACTGGGTTGCAGAAGATTCTTTCAGTGAGCAAAGTTTTGAGACTGAGGTGCAGAAGGACTGTTACAGAGAGCAGATGTTGGAGAGTGGGGTGCAGAAGGACTGTTTAAGAGAGCAGAGGTTGGAGACTGGGGTATAGAAGGACTGTTGAAGAGAGCAGATGTTGGAGATTGGGGTTCAAAAAGACTGTTGCAGAGAGCAGAGTTTGGAGACTGAGGCGTAGAAGGACTGTTACAGAGTGCAGATGTTTGATAGTGGAGTGCAAAAGGATCATTGCAGAGAGCAGAATTTGAGACTGCGGTGCGGAAAGATCATTGCAGAAAGCAGAGTTTAGAGACTGGGGTGCAGAAGCATCGTTACAGAGAGAAGAGGTCTGAGACTCGGATGCAGAAGTAATGTTGCAGAGAGCAGAGGGTGGAGACGGGGGTGCAGGAGGACTGTTGCAGAAACAAGAGGTTGGAGACTGAGGTGCACAAAGACTGTTAAAGAGAGCAGAGGTTGGAGACTGGGGTGCAGGAGGACTTATAGAGAAAGCAGATGTTGGATACTGGGGTGCAGAAGGACGGATAAAGAGAGCAGAGGTTGGAGACTCTGGTACAGAAGGACTGCTTAGAGAACAGAGATTAGAGACTGGGGTACAGAGCGACTGTTGCAGAGAACAGAGGTTGGAGACTTGGGTGCAGATGCACCTTTGCAGAGAGCAGAGGTTGGAGACTGAGCTCCAGAATTATTGTTACAGAGAGCAGAGTTTGGAGACTGGGTTTCAGACGAATGTTACAGCGAGCAGAGGTTGGAGACTTGTGTGCAGAAAAATCTTACACAGAGCAGATCTTGGAGACTGGGGTGCAGAAGGACTGTTGCAGAGAGAAGTGGTTGGAGACTGGGGTGCACAAGCATCATTACAGAGAGTAGCTGTTGGAGACTGGGGTGAAGAATGCCTCTTACAGAGAGCAGTGGCTGGAGACTGGGTTGCAGAAGGCCTGTTACAGAGAGCAGAGATTGGAGACTGGGGTGCAGAAGGAGTGTTTCAGTGAGCAGAGTTTGCAGACTAGGTTTAGAAGGGTCTTACAGAAAGCAGAGGTTGGAGTACTGATGTACAGAAGGACTGTTTCAGAGAGCAGAGTTTGGAGACTGGTGTGCAGAAGGATTGTTGCAGAGAGCAGAGTTTTCAGACAGAGGTACAGAAAATCTGTTGCAGAGAGCAGATGTTGGAGACTGGTTGCACATGGACTGTTGCAGCGAGCATAGGTTGGAGACAGGATGCAGATAAATTGTTCCAGAGAGCAGAGGTTGGAGACTGGGGTGAAGAAAGCCTGTTACAGAGAGCAGAGCTTTGAGACTGGGGTGCATGAGGACTGTTAAAGAGAGCAGAGTTTGGAGATTGGGTTGCAGAAGGATCTTACAGAGAGCTGAGGTTGGAGACTGAGGTGCAGAAGCACTGTTAAAAGAGTAGAGTTTGGAGACTGAGTTGCAGAAGAATCGTAGCAGAGAGCAGAGCTTGGAGACTGGGATGCAGAAGGACTGTTGCAGAGAGCAGAGGTTTTAGACTGGGGTGTAGAAGGACTGTTGCAGTTAGGAGATGTAGGAGATTGGAATCCAGAAGGACCCTTAGAGAGAGCAGTGGTTGGAGACTGCAGTACAGAAGGACTGTTATAGAGAGCAGGGTTTGGAGACTGGGATGGAAAAGAACTGTTGCAGAGAGTAGATGTTGGAGACTATGGTGCAGAAGAACTGATGCAGAGAACAGAGCTTAGAGACTGGGGTGCAGAAGGATCGTTGAAGAGAGCAGAGGTTGGAGACTGGGTTGCAGAAGAATCTTAAAGTGAGCAGAGGTTGGAGTCTGAGATGCAGGAGGACTGTGATAGAGAGCAGACGTTGGAGATTGGGGTGCAGAAGGATTGTTGCGGAGAGCAGAGGTTGGACACTGGGGTGCAGAAGGACTGTTGCAGAGAGCAGAGTTTAGAGACTGAGGTGCAGAAGGACTGTTACTGAGAGCAGATTTTGGAGACGGTAGTTTAGGACTGATACAGAAAAAAGATGTTTGAGACTGGGGTGCAGAATGATTCTTGCAGACAGCAGGGGTTGGAGACTGGGTTGCAGAAAGACTGTTGCATAGAGCAGAGGTTGGAGACTGTGGTTCAGAAGGACTGATACAGAAAGCAGAGTTTGGAGACTGGGGTGCAGAAGGACCATCACAGAGAAGAGAGGTTGGAGACTGCAGTACAGAAGGACTGTTACAGAGAGCAAAGTTTGGAGACTGCGGTGCAAAAAGACTGTTGCAGAGAACACAAGTTGGAGACTGGGGTGGAGAAGGATCGTGGCAGAGAGCAGAGTTTTCAGACTGAGGTGCAGAAAGACTAATGTAGAGAGAAGATGTTGGAGACTGTGGTTTATAATGACTGTGGCAGAGAGCAGAGGTTGGAGACTTGTGTGCATATGGACTGTTCCAGAGAGTAAATTTTGGATACTGGGGTGCAGAAAGCCTGTTACAAAGAGCAGAGTTTGGAGAAGCTGTACAGAAGGACTGTTACAGAGAGCAGAGTTTGGAGATTGGTTTTCAAAAGGATCTTACAGAGAGTAGAGTTTGGAGACTGAGATGCAGAATAACTGTTACAGATCTGAGTTTGAAGACTGACCTGCAGAAGGACAATTGCAGAGAGCAGAGGTTGAAGACTGAGGTGCAGAAGGACTGTTAAAGAGAGCAGAGGTTGGAGACTGAGGTGCAGAAGGACTGATATAGACTGCAGAGTTTTGATCCTTGGTTGCAGAAGGACCATTACAGAGAGCAGAGGTTGGCGACTGAGGTGCCGAAAAAACGTTGAAGATAGCAGAGGTTGGAGACTGGCGTGCAGAAGGATCTTACAGAGAGCAGAGGTTGAAGACTGGGATGCAGAAGGACTGTTGTAGAGAGCAGACGTTGGAGACTGGGGTGCAGAAGGATTGTTGCAGAGAGCAGTAGTTGGAGACTGGGTTGCAAAAGGACTATTGCAGAGAGCAAGGATAGAGACTGAGGTTCAGAAGGACTCTTACAGAGAGCAGAGCTTGGAGACTGGGGTGCAGGGCTGATACAGAAAGCAGAGGTTGAAGACTGGGGTGGCGAAGGACCGTTACAGAGAGCAGAGATCAGAGACTGGGATACAAAAGGACTTTTACAGAGAGCAGACATTGGAGACTTGGGTGAAGAAGTATTGTTGCAATGAGCAGAGGATGGAGACTCAGATGCAGAAGACTGTTACAGAAAGCAGATTTTGAAGACTGGGGTGCAGAAGGACTGTTACAGAGAGCAGACTTTGGAGAATGGGGTGCAGAAGGATCGTTGCAGAGAGCAGAGTTTGAAGACTGGGGTTCAGAAAAATTGTTGGAGAGAGCAGAGGTTGGAGACTGTGTTGCCGAAGGACTTTTACTGAGATCACAGGTTGGAGACTGAGGTGCAGAGAAACTGTTGCAGAGAGCAAAGTTAGGAGACTGGGGTGCAGAAGGAGTGTTCCAGAGAGCAGATGTCGGAGACTGAGGTGCAGAAGGACCATTACCGAGAGCAGAAGTTGGAGAATGTGGTACAGAGGAGTGTTACAGAGAGCAGAGGTTGGAGGTAGGTGTGCAACAAGATCTTACAGGGAGCATAGGTTAGAGACTGGGGTGCAGAAGGACTGTTGCTGATAGCAGTGGTTGGAGACTGGGGTGGAGAAGGATCATTGAAGAGAGAAGAGTTTGGAGACTGGGGGCAAAAGGCCTGTTACATACAGCAGAGGTTGGAGACTGGGATTAAGAAGGCCTTTTACAGAGAGCAGTTCTTGAAGACTGGGGTGCAGAAGGACAGTTACAGAGATCATAGTTTGGAGACTTGGTTTCAAAAGAATCTTAATGAGAGCAGAGGTTGGAGACTGAGGTGCAGAAGGATCATTGGAGAGAGCAGTGTTTAGAGACTGCAGTGTAGAAGGACTGATACAGAAAGCAGAGGTTTAAGACTGGGTTGCCGAAGGACCCTTACAGAGAACAGAGATTGGGGACTTAAAGACTCTTACAGAGAGCAGACATTGGAGACTGGGGTGCAGAATGACTGTTGTAGAGAACAGAGGTTGGAGACTGGTTTACAGAAGGACCATTGCACAAAGTAGAGGTTAGAGATTGGGTTTCAGAAGGATCATACAGAAAGCAGAGTGTTAAAACTGAGGTGCAGAAGGACTGTGTCAGAGAGAAGAGGTTGGAGATTGGGGAGCTGAAGGACTGTAGCAGGGAGCAGAGGTTGGAGTATGAGGTGCAGAAAGACTATTACAGAGAGCACAGGTTGGAGACTGGGGTGCAGAAAAACTGATACAAAAAGCAGAGTTTGGAGACTGGGGTTCAGAAGGCCCCTTACAGAGAGCAGAGGTTGGAAACTGGGGTGGAGAAGGACTGTTGCAGAGAGCAAAGGATGGACACGGGTGTGCAGTAGGACTCTTGCAGAGAGCAGAGTTTGAATACTGGTTGCAGAAGGACTGTTTCAGAGAGCAGAGTTTGCAGAGTGAGGTGCAGAATGACGGTTACAGAGAGCAGAGTTTGGAGACTGTGGTGTAGAAGGACTGATATAGAAAGTAGAGGTGGGAGACTGGGTTGCAAAAGGACCCTTACAGAGAACAGAGGTTGGAGACTGCAGTACAGAAGGACTGTTGTAGAGAACAAGGTTGAACACTGGGGTTAAGTGGTACCAATGCAGAGACAGAGGTTGGAGACTTGGGTGCAGAAAGAATGTTACAGAGAGGACAGGTTGGAGACTAAGGTGTAGAAGGAGTATTACAGAGAGCAGAGTTTGGAGACTGAGGTGGAGAAGGACTGTTACAGAAATCAGAGGTTGGAACTTGGGGTGTAGAAGGTTTCTTACAGAGAGCAGAGTTTGGAGACTTCCGTACAGAAGGACTGTTACACAGAACAGATCTCGGAGACTGCGGAGCAGCAGGACTGTTGCAGAGGACAGAAGTTGGAGACTGGGGTGGAGAAGGAATGTTACAGAGAGCAGAGTTTGGAAACTGGAGTGCAGAAGGATCTTACAGAGAGCAGAGTCTGGATACTGTGGTGCAGAAGGACTGTTGCACAGAGCAGAAGTTGGAGACTGGGGTCCAGAAGGATCGTTGCAGAGAGCAGATTTTAGAGACTGAGGTGCAGATGGACTGTTACAGAGAGAAAAGTTTGGAGACTGAGGAGCAGAAGGACAGTTACAGAGAGCAGAGGTTGGAGACTGTGGTGCAGAAGGACTGTTGCAGAGAGCAGACGTTGAGGACTGGTGTCCAGAAAGATCTTTGCAGGGAGCAGAGTTTTCAGACTGGGATGTAGAAGGCTGTTGCAGAGAGCAAACGTTGGAGACTAAGGTGCAGAAAGACTGTTACAGAGAGCAGATGTTGGAGACTGGGGTTCAGATGGATCTTAGAGAGAGCAGAGTTCGGAGACTGAGGTGCAGAAGGATTTTAACAGACAGCAGAGGTAGGAGACTGGGGTGTAGGAGGTTCGTTTCAGACAGCAGAGTTTTCAGACTGTGGTGCAGAAGGACTGTTGCAGAGACCAGATGTTGGAGACTGGGTGTTAAGAATGATGGTTGCAGAGAGAAGAGATTGAAGGCTGGTGTGCAGAAGGAATGTAACAGAGAGCAGAGTTTGGAGACTGGGTTGGCGAAGGATCCCACAGAGAGCAGAGGTTGGAGACTGAAGTGAAGAAGTACTGTTACAGAGAGTATAGGTTTAAGACTGAGGTGCAGAAGGACCGTTGCAGAGAACAGAGTTTGCAGACTGAGGTGCAGAAAGATTGTTACAGAGAGAAGAGTTTGGAGACTGGGGAGCAGAAGGACTGTTGCAGAGAGCAGAGGTTGGAGACTGAAGTGCAGAAGGACTGTTTCAGAGAGCAGATGTTGGAGACTGGTCTGCAGAAGGCCTGTTACAGAAAGCAGAGACTCTAGTATCAGGTGCAGAAAGAACGTTACAGAGAGTAGAGGTAGGAGAATGCAGTACAGAAGGACTGTTGCAGAGAGCAGAATTTAGAGACTGAGATGCAGAAGGACTGTTGCAGAGAGCAGAGGTTGGAGACTGAGGTGCAGAAGTCCTGTTACATAGAACAGAGGTTGGAGACTGGGGTGCAGAAGGATCGTTGCAAATAGCAGATCTTGGAAACAGGGGTTCATAAGGATCTTATAGAGTGCAGAAGTTAGAGACTGGGTTGCAGAAGTATTTTACAGAGAGCAGAGTTGGAAGAATGAGGTTCAGAAGGACTGTTACAGGATGCAGAGGTAGGAGACTGGCGTGCAGATCGTTCGTTGAAGATAGCAGAATTTTCAGACTGAGGTGCAGAAGAACTGTTGCAGAGAGCAGTTGTTGAAGACTGGGGTGCAGAAGGACTGTTGCAGAGAGCAGAGTTTGGAGACTGGGGTTAAGAGGGATGGTTGCAGAGAGCAGAGGTTGGAGACTGGTGTTCAGAAGGATTGTTACAGAGAGCAGATTTTGGAGACTGGGTTTAATAAGGATACTACAGAGAGCAGAGGTTGGCGAGTGAAGTGCAGAACGACTCTTACAGAGAGTAGAGGTTTGAGACTGGGCTGCAGAAGGACTGTTTTAGAGAGCAGTGGTTGGAGACTGGGGTGCAGAAGGACTGTTGCAAACAGCAGACGTTGGAGATTGAGGTAAGGAAGTCCTGCTACACAGAGAAGAGGTTGGAGGCTTGGATGCAGAAGGACTGCTGCAGAGAGCAGAGGTTGGATACTTGGGTGAAGATGGATCTTACAGAGAGAAGAATTTGGAGACTGAGGTGCAGAAGAACTGTTGAGGAGATCAAAGGTAGTAGACTGGGGTGCAGTAGGATCATTGCAGAGAGCAGAGGTTGGAGAGTGGGGTGCAGAAGGATCGTTGCAAAGATCAGAGGTTGAAGACTGGGGTGCAGTGGGATCATTGCAGATAGCAGAAGTTGGAGATTGGGATGCAGAAGAATCGTTGCAGAGAGCCGAGTTTGGAGACTGTGGTGCAGAAGGCCTGCTACAGAGAGCAGAGTTTGGAGACTGGCGTGCAGAAAGCCTGATACCGAGAGGAGAGGTTGGAGACTGGGGTGCAGAAGGACTGTTATAGAGAGCAGAGTTTGAAGACTGGGTTGCGGAAGGATCTTACAGAGAGCAGAGTTTAGAGACTGATGTGCAGGTGTACTGTTACAGAGAGCAGTGTTTGGAGACTGGGGTGCAGAAGGATGATGCAGAGAGCAGAGGTTTCATTCTGAGGTGCAGAAGTACTGTTACAGAGAGCAGAAGTTGGAGATTGAGATGTAGAAAAACTGTTACAGAGAGCAGAGTTTGGAGACTGAGGTGTAGAAGGACTGTTACAGGAAGCAGAGTTTGGAAATTGGTGTGCAGAAGAACCGTTAAGTAGAGCAGAGATTGGAGACTGCGGTTTTGGACTGTTACCGAGAGCAGAGGTTGGAGACTGGGATACAGAAGAACTCTTACAGAGAGCACACGTTGGAGACTGAGGTGCAGAAGGATGTATACAGAGAACAGAGTTTGGAGACTGGGGTTCAGACAGGCTGATACAGAAAGCAGAGTTTGAAGACACAGGTGTAGAAGAACCGAAACAGAGAGCAGAGGATGGACACTGCGATACAGAAGGACTGTTACAAAGAGCAGATCTCGGAGACTGGGGAGAAGAAAGACTGTTGCAGAGAGAATAGTTTGGAGAATGAGGTGCAGAAGGACTGTTACACAGAGCAGAGTTTGGAGACTGGGGTGCAGAAGGACTGTTACAGAGAGCAGAGTTTGGAGTCTGGGTTCAGATTAATCTTACTGAGAGCAGAGTTTGAAGACTGGGGTGCGAAAGGACTGTAACACAGAGCAGAGTTTGGAGACTGGGGTGCAGAAGGCCTGTTACACAGAGCAGAGTTTGGAGACTGGGTTTCAGAAGTCCTGTTACAGAGAGCAGAGGTTGGAGATTGTTGTGCAGAAGGACTGTTACAGAGTGCAGAATTTAAAGACTGGGTTGCAGAAGGATCAAACAGAGGGCAGAGTTTGGAGACTGAGGTGCAGAAGAACTGTTACAGAGAGCAGAGTTAGGAGACTGGGGTGCAGAAGGGTCGTTGCAGAGAGCAGAGTTTTCAGACTGAGGTGCAGTATTACTGTTGCAGAGAGCAGATGTTGGAAACTAGGGTTCAGAAAGACTGTTGTAGAAAGCAGAGGTTGGAGACTAGGGTGCAGAAGGACTGTTGCAGAGAGCAGAGTTTGGGCACTGAGGTGCAAAAGTCCTGTTACAGAGAGCAGAGTTTTGAGACTCGGGTGCAGAATGAGAGTTTCAGAGAGCAGAAGTTAAATACAGGGGTGCCTAAGGATCTTACAGCGAGCAGAATTTGGAGACTGAGTTGCAGACGGACTTTTGCAGAGATCAGAGGTTGGATACTGAGGTGCAGAAGGACTCTTACAGAGAGCAGAGGTTGGAAACTGGGGTACAGAAAGACTGATATAGAAAGCAGAGATTGGAGTGTGGGGTGCAGAAAGACCGTTACAGAGAGCAGAGTTTGGATACTGCATTACAGGAGGACTGTTACAGAGAACAGTGGTTGTAGGCTGGGTTTCATAAGTACTGTAGCAGAGAGCAGATGTTGGTAACTAGGGTGCAGAAGGACTGTTGCAGAGAACAGAGTTTGGAGACTGGGGTGCAGAATGACTCTTGTGGAGAGCAGAGGTTGCAGACTGGGGTACAGAAGGAATGTTATAGAGAGCAGAGATTGGAGACAGGGGTGCAGAAAGATCTTACAGAGAGCAGAATTTGCAGACTGAGGGGCAGAAGGACTGTTGTAGAGATCAGAGGTTGGAGACTGGGGTTCAGAAGGATCGTTACAGAGAGCAGAGGTTGGAGAGTGGGGTGCAGAAAGCCTGCTATAGAGAGCAGAGTTTTGAGACTGGAGTGCAGAAGGCCTGTTACAGAGAGGAAAGGTTGGAGACTGGCGTGCAGAAAAACTGTTACAGAGAGCAGTGTTTGTAGACTGGTTTGCTGAAGGAACTTACAGAGAGCAGATGTTGGAGACTGAGGTTCAGGTGGACTGTTAGAGAGAGCAGTGTTTTGAGACTGGGGTGCAGAAGAATTGTGGAGAGCAAAGGTTTCAGACTGAGTTGCAAAAGTACTGTTACAGAGAGAAGAGGTTGGAGACTGAGGTGTAGAAGGACTGTTACAGAGAGCAGAGTTTAGAGACTGACGTGCAGAAGGACTGTTACAGAAAGCACAGGTTGAAGACTGAGGTGCAGAAGGATAAATACAAAGAGCAGAGGTTGGAGACTGGGGTTCAGAAGAACTGGTTCTAAAAGCAGAGGTTGGAGACTGGGTTGCAGAAGGACCATTACAGAGAGCAGAGGTTGGAAACTGCTGTACATAAGTTCTGTTACAGAGAGCAGATCTCAGAGACTGGGGAGCAGAAAGACTGTTGCAGAGGATAAAGGTTTGAGACTGGGGTGTAGAAGAAATTTTTCAGAGAGCAGAGTTTGAAAACTGGAGTGCAGAAGGATCTTACAGAGAGCAGAATTTGGAGACTGTATTGACGAAAGACTGTTGCAGAGAGCAGATGTTGGAGACTGGGTTCCAGAATGTTCGTTGCAGAGAGCAGAGTTTGGAGACTGGTGTGCAAAAGGACTGTTGCAGAGAGCAGATGTTGGATACTGGGGTGGAGAAGGACTGTTGCAGACAGCAGATTTTAGAGACTGGGGTGCCGAAGGATTGTTACAGAGAGCAGGTTTTGGAGACTGAGGTGCGGAAGGACTGTTACAGAGAGCAGCGTTTGGAGACTGGGGTGCAGAAGGACTGTTACAGAGAGCAGCAGTTGGAGACTGGGGTTCAGATGGATGTTACAGAGAGCAGAGTGTTCAGACTGGGGTGCAAAAGGACAGTTGCAGAAATATTATGTTAGAGACTTGGGTGTAGAAGAATCGTTGCAGAGAAAAGAGGTTAGACACTGGGGTTCAGAAGGCCTATTACAGAGAGCAGAGGTTGGAGACTGAGGTGCAGAAGGACTTTTTCAGAGATGAGATGTTGAAAACTGTGGTTATTTGGATCATTGCAGAGAGCAGAGGTTGGAGACAAGCATGCAGAATGATCGTTGCATAGAGCAGAGTTTGGAGACTGGCGTGCAGAAGGCCTGTTACAGAGAGCAGTGTTTGGAGACTGGGTTGCTGAAGGATCTAAAAGAGAGCAGTGGTTGGAGACTGAGCTGCAGGTGGACTGTTACAGAGAGCAGTGGTTGTATACTGGAGTGTAGAAGAATAGTGGTGAGCAGAGATTTCAGACTGAGGTAAAGGTGGACTTTAACAGAGAGCAGTGGTTGGAGACTGGGGTGTAGAAGGACTGTTACAGAGAGCAGATTTTGGAGACTCAGGTACAGAAAAACTGTTACAGGAAGCAGAGTTTGGAAATTAAGGTGGAGAAGAATCGTTGCAGAGAGAAGAGTTTGGAGAATGGGGTGCAGAAATCCTGTTTCAAAGAGCAGAGATTGGAGACTGGCTTGCAGAAGACCTGTTACAGAGAGCAGAGTTTGGATACTGTTGTGCAGAAGGACTGTTACAAAGTACAGAGTTTAAAGACTGGGTTGTAGAAGGATCTTACCGAGAGCAGAGTTAGGAGAATGAGGTGCAAAGGACTGTTACAGAGAGCAGACGTAGAAGACTGGGGTGCAGAAGGGTCTTTGCAGAGAGCAGAGTTTTAAGACTGAGGGGCAGAAGGACTGTTGCAGAAAGTAGATGTTGGAGACTGTGGTGCAGAAGGACTGTTGCAGACAGCATAGGTTGGAGACTTTGGTGAAGAAGGATCATTGCAGAGAGCAGAGGTTGGAGACTGGTGTGCAGAAGCACTGTTACAGAGAGCAGAGTTTGGAGACTGGGTTGCAGAAGAATCTTAGAGCAAGCAGAGGTTGCAGACTGAGGTGCAGAAGGACTGTTACAGAGAGTAAAGGTTGGAGACTGGTTTGCATGAAGACCCTTGCAGAGAACAGAGTTTAGAGACTGAGGTGCAGAAGAATTCTTACAGAGATCAGAGGTTGGAGACTCTTGTGCAGAAGGACTCTGCAGAGAGCAGACGTTGGAACTGGGTTCAAGAAGGATCATTGCATGAAGCAGAGTTTATAAACTGGAGTGTAAAATTACTGTTTCAGAGAGCAGATGTTGAAGACTGGGGTGCAGAAGGACTGTTGCAGAGTGCAGAGTTTGGAGAATGCGGTGAAGAAGGACTGTTTAAGAGAGCAGAGTTTGGAGACTGAAATTCAGAAGGACAGTTACAGAGAGTAGAGGTTGGATACTGGGGTGCAGAAGGACTGTTACAGAGATCAGAAGTTGGAGAGTTGGGTTCAGATGGATCTTACAGAGCCAGAGGTTGGAGACTGTGGTGCAAGAGGACTGTTGCAGAGAGCAGAGGTTGGAGACTTCTATGGACAAGAATCGTTGCAGAGAGAAGATTTTGGTGACTCCGGTGCAGAATGCCGGTTACAGAGAGCAGATTATTGAGACTGGGTTGCAAAAGTCTTGTTACAGAGAGCAGAGGTTGGAGACTGTTTTGCAGAAGGACGGTTGCATAGTGCGGAGTTTAAAGACTGGGTTGCCGAAGTATTTTACAGAGAGCAGAGTTGGGAGAATGAGTTGCAGAAGGACTATTACAGGCAGCAGAGGTAGGAGACAGGGGTGCAGAAAGTTCGTTGAAGACAGCAGAGTTTTCAGACTGAGGTGCAAAATGACTGTTGCAGAGAGCAGTTGTTGGAGACTGGGGTGCAGAAGGACTGTTGCAGAGAGCAGAGGTTGGAGACTGGGGTTAAAAGGGATGGTTTCAGAGATCAGAGGTTGGAGACTGGTGTGCAGAAGGACTGTTACAGAGAGCAGATTTTGGAGACTGGGTTTTATAAGGATACTAGAGAGAGCAGAGGTTAGCGAGTGAAGTGCAGAACGACTGTTACAGAGAGTAGAGGTTGGAGACTGGGGTGCAGAAGGACTGTTGCAGAGAGAAGAGAATGGAAACTGGGGTGCAGAAGTACTGTTGCAGAGAGAATAGGTTGGAGACTGAGTTCCAGAAAGATCTTACAGAGAGCAGAGTTTGGGAGACTGAGGTGCAGGTGGACTGTTACAGAGAGCACTGCTTAGAGACTGGGGTACAGAGGATTGTGCAGAGAGCAGAGGTGTCAGACTGAGGTGCAGATAGACTTTTACAGAGAGCAGACTTTGGAGACTGAGGTGCATAAGAATAGATACAGAGAGCAGAGTTTTGAGACTGGGTTTTAGAAAGTATCCTACAGAGAGCAGAGGTTGGAGAGTGATGTGCAGGACTGTTACACAGAGTAGAGGTTGAAGACTAAGGTGCAGAAGACCGTTGCAGAGAACAGAGTTTGGAGACTGAGGTGCAGAAGACTTGTTACACAGAGCAGACTTTCGAAACTGGGGTGCAGATGGACTGTTGCAGGGAGCAGAGGATGGAGACTGGGCTACAGAAGGAATGTTGCAGAGAGCAGAGGTTGGAGTCTGAGGTGCAGAAGGACTCTTAGAGAGAGCAGAAGTTGGAGACTGGGGTGCAGAAGGACTGTTTCAGAGAGCAGAAGTTGGAGACTGAGGTGAAAAATCTTGTTACATAGAGCAGAGTTTGGACACTGGGGTGCAGAAAGATCAATGAAATAAGCAGAGCTTGGAGACAGGGGTGCAGAAGGATCTTACAGAGAGCAAAATTTTGAGACTGAGTTGCAGAAGGACTGTTGCAGAGAGCAGAGTTTGGAGACTGGGGTGGAGAAGTATAGTTGGAGAGAGCAGAATTTGGAGACTGGGGTGCAGACGGCCTGCTACAGAGAGCAGAGTTTTGAGACTGGCGTGCAGAAGGCCTGTTACAGAGAGGAGAGTTTCGAGACTGGGGTGCAGAAGGCCTGTTATAGAGAGAAGAGTTTGGAGACTGAGTTCCTGAAGGATCTTACAGAGAGCAGAGGTTGGAGAGTGAGGTGCAAGTGGACTGTTACAGAGAGCAGTGGTTGGAGACTGGGGTGCAGAAGTTTTGTGCAGACAGCAGAAGTGTCAGACTGAGGTGTAGATGGACTGTTACAGAGAGCAGAGGTTGGAGACTGAGGTGTAGAAGGACTGTTACAGAGAGCAGAGTTTGAAGACTAAGGTGCAGAAGGACTTTTACAGAAAGCAGAGTTTGGAGACTGGGGTGCAGAAGGACCGTTATGGAGAGCAGAGGTTAAAGAGTCCAGGTACAGAAGGACAGTTACTGAGAGCAAATGTTGGAGACTGGGGTGCAGAAAGACCGTTACGGAGAGCAGAGGTTGGAGAGTGCGGTACAGAAGGACAGTTACAGAGAGCAGATGTTGGAGACTGGGGAGCAAAAGGACTGTTGCAGAGGACAGAGGTTGGAGACTGGGGTGTTTCAGGACATTTGCAAAAAGCAGAGTTTAAAGAATGGGGTGGAGAAGGAATATTACAGAGAGCAGAGTTTGGATACTGGAGTACAGAAGAATCTTACAGAGAGCAGAGGTTGGATACTTTGGTGCAGAAAGACTGTTAAAGAGAGCAGAGGTTGGAGACTGGGGTGGAGAAGGACTGTTGCAGAGAGCAGAGGTTAAAGACTGAGGAACAGAAGGATTGTTAGAGAGAGCATAGTTTGCAGACTGGGGTGCAGAAGGACTGTTGCAGAGAGAAGAAGTTGGAGACTGGGGTGCAGAAGGACTGTTGCAGAGAGCAGAGTTTGGAGACTGGGGTGCAGAAGGACTGTTGCAGGGAACAGAGGTTGGATACTGGGGTTCAGAAGGACTTTTGCAGAGAGCAGAGGATGGAGACTGGGCTGCAGAAGGAATGATGCAGAGAGCAGAGGTTTGAGACTGAGGTGCAGAAGGACTCTTAGAGAGAGCAGAAGTTGGAGACTGGGGTGCAGAAGGACTGTTGCAGAGAGCGAAGGTTGGAGACTGAGGTGCAAAATCCTGTTACATAGAGCAGAGGTTGGACACTGGGGTGCATAAGGAACGTTGAAATAAGCAGAACTTGGAGACAGGGGTGCAGAAGGATCATACAGAGAGCAGAAGTTGGAGACTGAGTTGCAGAAGGACTGTAGCAGTGATAAGAGGTTGGAGACTGGGGTGAAGTAGAATCATTGCAGAGAGCAGAGTTTGGAGACTGGGGTGCAGAAAGATCGTTGCAGAGAGCAGAGGTTGGAAATTGTGGTGCAGTTGGACCGTTACAGAGACTAGAGGTTGGAGACTGCGGTATAGAAAAACTGTTACAGAGAGCAGAGTTTGGAGACTGGGGTGCAGAGAAATGTTACAGAGAGCACAGGTTGGAGTCTGAAGTGCAGAAGGATAGATACAGAGAGCAGAGGTTGAGATTGAGGTTCAATAAAACTGATACAGAAAGCAAAGTTTGGGGTGCTGAAAGACCGTTACAAAGAGCAGAGGTTGGAGACTGGGGAGAACAATGACTGTTGCAGAGGACAGAGGTTGGAGATTGGGGTGCTGCAGGACACATGCAGAAGGCAGAGGTTAAAGAATGGAGTGGAGAAGGAATGTTACAGAGAGCAGAGTTTGGAAACTGAAGTGCAGAAGGATCTTACAGAGAGCAGATTTTGGAGACTGTGGTTCAGAAGGATTGTTACAGAAAGCAGAGGTTGGAGACTGGGGTCCAGAAGGATCGGTGCAGAGACGAGAGATTGGAGACTGGGCTGCAGAAGGACTGTTGCAGAGAGCAGAGGTTTGAAACTGGGGTGCAGAAGGACTGTTGCAGAGAACACAGGATGGAGACTGGAGTGTAGAAGGACTGTTGCAGAGAGCAGAGGTTGGAGTCTGATATCCAGAAAGACTCTTACAGAGAGCAGAGTTTGGAGACTGGGGTGCAGAAGGACTGTTACAGAGACCAGAGGTTGGAGACTGTGTTGCAGAAGTACTGTTGCAAATATCAGAGGTTAAAGACTGCGGTGCAGTAGGATCATTGCAGAGAGCAGAGGTTGGAGACTATGGTGCAGAAGGATCCTTGGACAGAGCAGATTTTGAAGACTGGGGTGCAGAAGGCCTGCTACAGAGAGCAGAGTTTGGAGACTGATGTGCATAAAGACTGTTAGAGAAACTAGAGGTTGGAAATTGGGGTGCAGTTGGACCGTTACAGAGACCAGAGTTTGGAGACTGCGGTATAGAAAAACTGTTACAGAGCGCACAGTTTGGAGACTGGGGTGCAAAAGGACTGTTGCAGAGAGCAGAGTTTGGAGACTGGGGAGCAGAAGGACTGTTGCAGAGAGCAGAGGTTGGAAACTGGGTTGTAGAAGGACTGTTGAAGAGAGCAGATGTTGGAGACTGGAGTGCAGATGGACTGTTGCAGAGAGCAGAGGTTGGAGTCTGAGGTGCAGAAGGACTGTTACAAAGAGCAGAGTTTGGAGACTGGGGTGCAGAAGGACTGTTACAGAGCACAGGTTTTATACTAGGGTTTAGATGGATCTTACAGAGAGCAGAGGTTGAAGACTGGGGTGCAAATTAACTGATGCAGAGAGCAGATGTTGGAGACTGGAGTGCAGAATTATCTTACAAAAAGCAGAGGTTTTAGACTGGGGTGGAGACGAACTGTTGCAAGGAGCAGAGGTTTGACACTGCTTTGCAGAAGGATGGTTGCAGAGAGAAGAGTTTGGAGACTGGGATGCAGAAGGCCTGTTAAAGACAGCAGAGTTTGAAGACTGCGGTACAGAAGGACTGTTACAGAGATCAGAGGTTGGATACTGGGTTTCAGATGGACTGTTACAGAGGACAGCGTTTGGAGACTGGGGTACCGCAGGACCCTCGCAGAAAGCAGAAGTTAGAGACTGCGATGAATAAGGAATGTTAGAGAGAGCAGAGGTTGGGGACTGGGGTGCAGAAACACTGTTGCAGAGAGCAGAGGTTGGAGAATGGGGTGCAGAAGGATTGTTGCAGAGAGCAGAGGTTGGAGACTGGAGTGCAGAAGGAGTGTTGCAGAGAGCAGAGATTGGAGACTGAGGTGCAGAAGGACTCTTAGAAAGAGCAGAAGTTGGAAACTGGAGTGCAGAAGGACTGATACAGAAAGCAGAGGTTGGAGTCTGGGGTGCAGAAAGACCGTTACCGAGAGCAGAGGTTGGAGACTGCAGTACAGAAGGACTTTTGCAGAGAGCAGTGTTTGGAGACTGGGGTGCAGAAAGACAGTTACATAGAGCAGAGGTTGGATACTGAGGTGCAGAAGTCCTGTTACATAGAGCAGAGGTTGGTGACTGTGGTGCAGATGGATCGTTGCAAGGAGGAGACTTGGAGACAGGGGTGCAGAAGGATCTTACAGAGAGTAGAAGTTTGAGACTGAGTTGCAGAAGGACTGTTGCAAAGATGAGAGGTTGGAGACTGGGGTGCAGTAGGGTCATTGCTGAGAGCAGAGGTTGGAGACTGGGGTGCAGAATGTCTGCTACAGAGAGCAGAGTTTGGAGACTGGCGTGCAGAAGGCCTATTACAGAGAGGAGATGTTGGAAACTTGGGTGCAGAAGGACTGTTATAGAGAGCAGAGTTGGAGACTGGGTTGCTTAAGGATCTTACAGAGAGCAGAGGTTGGCGACTGAGGTGCAGAAGGACTGTTACAGAGAGCAGAGGTTGGAGACTGAGGTGTAGAAGGACTGTTACAGAGAGCAGAGTTTGAAGACTCAGGTGCATAAGGACTGTTACAGGAAACAGAGTTTTGAAATTGGGGTGCAGAAGGACCTTTACAGAGAGCAGAGGTTGGAAACTGCGGTATAGGACTGTTACTGAGAGCAGAGGTTGGAGACTGGGGTGCAGAAGGATTCTTACATAGAGCACAGATTGGAGACTGAGGTGCAAAAGGATAGATACAGAGAACAGAGGTATGAGACTATGGTTCAGACAGACTGTTACAGAAAGCAGAGGTTAGAGACTGGGGTGTAGAAGTACCGTTACAAAGAGCAGAGTTTGGAGACTGTGGTACAGAAAGACTGTTACAGAAAGCAGATCTTGCAGACTGGAAAGCAGAAGGACTTTTGCAGAGGACAGAGGTTGGAGACTCGGGTGGAGAAGGAATGTTACAGAGAACAGAGTTTGGAAACTGGAGTGCAGAAGGAAATTACAAAGAGAAGAGTTTGGAGACTGTGTTACAGAAGGACTGTTGCAGAGAGCAGACGTTGGAGACTGGGATCCAGAAGGATCATTGCAGAGAGCAGAGTTTTGAGACTGGGATGCAGAAGAACTGTTCCAGAGAGAAGATGTTGAATACTGGGGTGCAGAAGAACTGTGGCAGAGAGCAGATTTTAGAGACTGGGGTGCATAAGGACTGTTACAAAGAGCAGAGGTTGGAGACTGACTTGCAGACGGACTGTTACAGAGAGCAGAGTTTGAAGACTGGGGTGCAGAAGGACTGTTACAGAGAGCAGAGGTTGGAGACTGGGGTTTAGATGGATCTTTCAGAGAGCAGAATTTTGAGACTGGGGTGCAAAGGACTGTTGCAGAGAGCAGAATCTGGAGACTGGTGTGGAGAAGAATCGTTGCAGAGAGAAGAGGTTGGAGCCTGGGGTGCAGAAGGCCTGTTACAGAGAGCAGAGTTTGGAGACTGGGTGGCAGAAGTCCTGGTACCGAGAGCAGAGGTTGGAGACAGTAGTGCAGAAAGGACTGTTACAGAGTTCAGAGTTTAAAGACTGGTTGCAGAAGGATCTTACAGAGAGTAGTGTTGGGAGACTGAGGTTCAGAAGGACTGTTACAGAGAGCAGAGTAAGAAGAATGGGGTGCATAACGGTCGTTGCAGAGAGCAGAGATTTCAGACTGATGTACAGATGAACTGTTGCAGAGAGCAGAAGTTGGAGACTGGAGTGCAGATGGACTGTTGCAGAGAGCAGTGGTTGGAGACTGGGGTGCAGAAGGACTGTTACAAAGAGCAGAGTTTGAAGACTGGGGTGCAGAAGGACTGGTACAGAGAGCAGAGTTTGGATACTAGGGTATAGATGGATCTTACAGAGAGCAGAGGTTGGATACTGGGGTGCAGAAGGATCTTACAAAGAGCAGAGTTTTGAGACTGTGGTGCAGACGAACTGTTGCAAGGAGCAGAGGTTTGACACTGCTGTGCAGAAGGATGGTTGCAGAGAGAAGAGTTTGGAGACTGGGATGAAGAAGGACTGTTATAAAGAGCAGAGGTAGGAGACTGGGATGCAGAACGGTCGTTGCAGAGAGCAGAGTTTTCAGACTGAGGTACAGAAGAACATTTGCAGAGAGCAGATGTTGGAGACTGGAGTGCAGAAGGACTCTTGCAGATAGCAGATGTTAGAGACTGGGGTGCAGAAGGACTGATAAAGAAAGCAGAGTTTGGAGACTGGGGTGCAGAATGACCATTACAGAGAGGAGACTTTGGAGACTGCAATAGAGGAGGACTGTGACAGAGAGAAGAGTTTGGAGACTGGGGTGGAGAAGAAGTGTTTCAGAGTGCAGATGTTGGATACTGGTGTGCAGAAGAACTGTTGCAGAGAGCAGAGGTTGGAGACTGAGGTGCAGAAAAAATGTTACAGATAGAAAAGTTTGGAGACTCGGGTGCAGAATTACTGATAGAAAAAGCAGAGGTTGAGTCTGGGGTTCAGAAGGACCGTTACAGAGAGCAGAAGTTTGAGACTGTGGTTAAGAAGTACTGTTGCACAGAGCAGAGGTTAGAGAATGGGGTGCAGAAGAACTGTTACAAAGAGCAGAGGTTAGAGAATGGGGAGCAGAATTAAGTTTGCAGAGTTCAGAGGTTGGAGACAGAAGTGCAGAAGGACTGTCACAGAGAGCAGAGTTTGGAAACCTGTTGCAGAAGGACTGATACAGAAATCAGAGGTTTGAGACTCTGGTGCAGAAATACCGTTACAGAGAGCAGAGGTTGAAGACTGCGTTATAGAAGGACTGTTATAGAGAACAAAGGTTGGAGACTGGTGTGCAGAAGGACTGTTGCAGAAAGCACAGGTTGGAGAATGAGTGCAGAAGGATAGATACAGAGAGCAGAGGTTGGAGATTGGTATTCAGAAAAACTGATTAAAAATCAGAGGTTGGAGCCTGGGTTGCAGAAGGACCGTTACAGAGAGCAGAGATTGGAGACTGCGGTACATACTGACTGTTACGGAGAGGAGAGGTTGGAGACTGCGGTGCAGAAGGACTGTTACAGAGAGCAGAGGTTGGAGACTTGAGAGTAGAAGGACTGTTGCAGAGAACAGAGGTTGGAGACTGGGTTGCAGCAGGACCGTTGAAGAAAGCAGATGTTGGAGACTGGGTTGGAGAAGGAAATTTATAGAAAGCAGAGTTTAGAAACTGGGGTGCAGAATGACCTTAAAGAGAGAAGAGTTTAGAAACTGGGGTGCAGAAGGGCCTTACAGAGAGCACAAGTTGGAGACAGGGATGCAGAAGGACTGTTGAGGAGAGGAGACGTTTGAGACTGGGGTTCAGAAGGATCGTTGCAGAGAGCAGAGTTTGGAGACTGAGGTGCAAAAAGACTGTTACAGAGAGTAGAGGTTGGAGATTGAGATGCAAAAGTCCTGTTACAGAGAGCAGAGTTTGGAGACTGGGGTGCAGAAGAACTGTTTCAGAGAGCAGAGTTGTTAGACAAGGTTGCAGAAGGATTTTATAGAGAGCAGAGATTGTAGACCGAGGTGCAGCAGGAGTGTTACTGAGAGCAGAGTTTGCAGACTAGGGTGCAGAAGGCCTTTTACGGAGAGCAGAGTTTGAAGAACGGCTCCAGAAGGACTGTTACAGATGGCAGAGTTTGGAGACTGGTTTGCAGAAAAATCTTACAGAGAGCAGATGTTGGAGACTGACATTCAGAAGGACTGGTGCAGAGAGCAGAGTTTGGAGACTGGGGTGCAGAAGGATCATTGTAGAGAGCTGAGGTTTGATACTGGGGTGCCAAATAACTGTTACAGAGAGCAGAGTTTTTAGACAAGATTGCAGAAGGATCTTACAGATAGCAGAGATTGTAGACCGAGGTGCAGGAAGACTGTTACAGACAGAATATTTTGGAGACTGGGGTGCACAAGGATCGTTGCAGACAGAAGAGTTTCCAGACTGAGGCGCAGAAGGACTGTTGCTGAGAGGAGATTTTGGAGACTTGGGTGCAGAAGGACTGTTGCAGAGAGCAGATGTTGGAGACTGGGATGCAGAAGGAATGTTGCAGAGTGCAGAGTCTGGAGACTCTGGTGCAGAAGAACCGTTACAGAGAGGAGATTTTGGTGACTAGGGTACAGAAGGACTGTTGCAGAGAGCAGATGTTTTAGACTGTGGTTCAGAAAAACTGTAGTAGAGAGCAGAGGTTGGACACTGGGGTGCAAAAGGACTGTTAAACAGAGAAGAGGTTTAAGACTGGGGTGTAGAAATACTGTTGCAGAGAGACGAGTTTGGAAACTTGGGTCCAGAAGGACTGTTGCAGAGAGCAGAATTTGGAGACTGAGATGCAGAAGGACTGTTACAGAGAGCAGAGTCTGGAGACTCTGGTGCAGAAGAACCGTTACAGAGAGGAGATTTTGGAGACTAGGGTACAGAAGGACTGTTGCAGAGAGCAGATGTTTTAGACTGTGGTTCAGAAAAACTGTAGTAGAGAGCAGAGGTTAGAGAATTGGGTGCAGAAGTAATTTGCAGAGAGCAGAGGTTGGAGACTAAGGTGCAGAAGGACTGTTACAGAGAGCAGAAGTTGGAAACAGGGTTGCAGAAGGACTGATAAAGAAAGCAGAGGTTTGAGACTGGGGTGCAGAAGGAATATTACAGAGAGCAGAGGTTGAAGACTGCGGTACAGAAGGACTGTTACAGAGAGCAGAATTTAGAGACTGGGGAGCAAAAGAACTGTTGCCGAGAAAAGAGTTTGGAGACTGGGATGCAGCAGGTACGGTGTGGAATCCAGAGGTTTGAGACTGTGATGGAAAAGGAATGTTACAAAAAGCAGAGTTTGAAAACTGGGATGCAGAAGAATCTTACAGAGAGCAGAGGTTGGAGACAGGGGTGCAGAAGGACTGTTGAGGAGAGGAGACGTTTGAGACTGGGTTGCAAAGGATTCTTGCAGAGAGAAGAGGATGGAGACTGGGTTGCAGAAGGATCGTTGCAGACAGCAGAGTTTCCAGACTGAGGCGCAGAAGAACTGTTGCAGAGAGCAGATGTTGGAGACTTGGGTGTAGAAGGACTGTCGCAGAGAGCAGATGTTGGAGACTGGGATGCAGAAGGATCATTGCAGAGAGCAGAGGGTGGACACTGGGGTGCAGAAGGACTGTTACACAGAGCAGATGTTGGAGACTTGGGTGAAGAAGGACTGTTGCAGGGAGCAGGTGTTGGAGACTTATGTGCAGAAGGACTCTTGTAGATAGCAGATGTTGGAGACTGGGGTGCAGAAGTCTGATACAGAAAGCAGAGGTTGGAAACTGGGGTGCAGGAGGACCGTTACAGAGAGCAGAGTTTGGAGACTGCAATACGGGAGGACTGTAGCACAGAGAAGAGGTCTGAGACTGGAGTTAAGAAGAACTGTTTCAGAGTGCAGATGTTGGAGACTGAGGTTCAGAAGAACTGTTGCATAGAGCAGAGTTTGGAGACTGTGGTGCTGAAGAACTTTCACAGATCACAGAAGTTAGAGACTGAGTTGCAGAAAGAATGTTACAGAGAGAAAATGTTGGAGACTGGGGTGCATAATTACTAATAAAAAAAGCAGAGGTTGAAGACTGGGGTGCAAAAGGACCATTACAGAAAGCAGAGGTGGGAGGCTGCAGTACAGAAGGAATGTTACACAGAGCAGAGTTTGGAGACTAGGGTACAGAAGGACTGTTGCAGAGAGCAGATGTTGTAGACTGTGGTTCAGAAGAACTGAAGTAGAGAGCAGAGGTTAGAGAATGGGGTGTAGAAGTAAGGTTGCAGAGAGCAGAGGTTGGAAACAGTGGTGCAGAATGACTGATACAGAAAGCAGATGTTTGAGACTGGGATGCAGAAGGACTGTTCCAGAGAGCAGAGACTGAAAACTGCGGTAGAGAAGGACTGTAACAGAAAGCAGATTTTGGAGACTGGGGAGCAGGAGAACTGTTGCAGAGAACAGAGTTTGGAGACTGGGGTGCCGCAGGACCGGTGCAGAATCTAGAGGTTGTAGACTATGCTGAAAAAGGAATGTTACAAAGAGCAGAGTTTGAAAACTGGGATGCAGAAGGATTTTACAGAGAGGTTGAAGAGAGGGGTGCAGAAGGACTGTTGAGGAGAGCAGTGGTTGGATACTGAGGTGCAAAAGACTGTTACAGAGAGTAGAGGTTAGAGATTGGGGTGTGCAAGGCCTGTTACAGACAGCAGAGGTTGGAATCTGGGGTGCAGAATAACTGTTACAGAGAGCAGAATTTCTAGACAAGGTTGCAGAAGGATCTTAGAGAGAGCAGAGATTGTAGACCGAGGTGCAGCAGAAATGTTACAGAGAGCAGAGGTTGGAGACTGGGGTGCAGAAGGCATGTTACGGAGAAGAGAGTTTGGAAAAGGGGTGCAGAAGGACTGTTAGAGAGGGCAGAGTTGGGAGACTGGGTTGCAGAAGGATCTTAAAGAGAGCAGATGTTGGAGTCTGGGGTGCAGAAGGATTGTTGCAGAGAGCAAAATTTTCAGACTGAGGTGAAGACGGACTGTTGCAGAGAGGAGATGTTGGAGACTGGGGTGCAGAAGGATCGTTACAGAGAGCAGAAGTTGGAGAATGAGGTGCAGAAAGACTGCTACAGAGAGCAAAGTTTGGAGACTGGGGTGCAGAAGGCCTGTTACGGAGAGCAGAGTTTCGAGACAGGGGTGCAAAAGGACTGTTACAGAGCACACCGTTTTTAGACTGGGTTTAAAAGGATCTTACAGAGAGCAGAGGTTTGAGACTGAGGTGCAGAAGGACTTTTGCAGAGAGCAGAGGTTGGAGACTAGGGTACACAAGGACTTTTTCAGAGAGCAGACTTTGGAGACTGTTGTTCAGAAGGACTGTTGCAGAGTGCAGAAGTTTGAGAATGGGGTGCAGAAGGACTTTTGCAGAGAGCAGAGGTTGGATACTGAGGTACAGAGGACAAATAAAGAAAGCAGAGGTTGGAGACTGGCGTGCAAAAGGACCTTTACAGAGAGCAGAGTTTGGAGACTGTGGTACAGAAGGACTATTACAGAGAGCAGAATTTGGAGACTGGGTAGCAGAAGGACTGTTGCAGAATACAGAGGTTTGAGTCTGGGGTGCAGCAGGACCGTTGCAGAAAGCAGAGGTTGGAGAATGACGTGGAGAAGGAATATTACAGAGAGCAGATTTTAGAAACTGGGGTGCAGCAGGATCTTTCAGAGAGCAGAGGTTGGAGAATGAGGTTTAGAAGAATCGTTCCTAAAGCAGAGTTTGGACACTGGGGTGCAGAAGGACTTTTGCAGAGAGCAGATGTTGGAGACTGGGGTGCAGAATGATTGTTTAGAGAGCAGATGTTGGAGACTGGGGTGCAGAAGGACTCTTGCAGAGAGCAGAGGTTGAATACTGAGGTGGAGAAGGACTGTTTTAGAGAAAGAGGTTGGATACTGGGGTACAAAAGAATTTTTGCAGAGAGCAGAGGTTTAAGACTGAGGTACAGAAAGATCGTTTCAGAGAGGAGAGGTGGAGAGTTGGCTGCAGAAGGACTCTTGCACAGAGCACACGTTGCAGACTGGGTTATAGAAGAAATGTTGCAGACAGCAGAGGTTGGAGACTTGGGTGCATAAAGACTGTTGCAGATAGCAGAGTTTGGATATGAGGTTCAGAAGGAGTGTTACAGAAAGCAGAGTTTGTAGACTGGGGAGCAGAAGGACTGATACTAAAGCAGAGGTTGGAGACTGGGGTGCAGAAGGACAAATACAGAGATTAGAGTTTGGAGAATGCGGTACAGAACGACTGTTACAGAGAGCAGAGGTTGGCAACTGGAGTGCAGAAGGAGTGTTGCAAAGAACAGAGGTTGGAGACTGAGGTGCAGAAGGACTGTTACAGAGAGCAAAGTTTTAAGACAAGGTTGCAGAAGGATCTTACAGAGAGCAGAGTTTGAAGACCGAGGTGCAACAGGACTCTTAAAGAGAGCAGTGGTTGGAGACTTGGGTGCAGAACGCCTATAATGAAGAGCAGAGTTTGGAGAAGGGCTCCAGAAGGACTGTTACAGATGGCAGAGTTTAGAGACTTGGATGCAGAAGGATTGTACAGAGAGCAGATTTTGGAGACTGAGGTGCAGAAGGACTGTTACAGAGAGTAGTGATTGGAGACTGAGTTTCAGAAGGATCGTTGCAGACAACAGAAGTTGGAGAATGGGGTGCAGAAGGATCATTGCAGACAGCAGAGTTTCCATACTGAGATGCAGAAGGACTGTTACACAGAGCAGAGGTTGAAGACTGAGGTGAAGAAGGACAGTTACAGAGAGCTTATGTGGGAGACACGGGTGCAGGATTGACACAGAGCAGACTGTATCTGTACCTGACTGAGGTACAGACGAATTGTTACAGAGAGCAGAGGTTTGAGACTCGGGTGCAGAAGGATTATTGCAGAGAGCAGAGTTTTCCGACTGAGGTACAGAAAAACTGTTGTAGAGAGCATATGTTGGAGATTGGGGTGCACATGGACTGTTGCATCGAGCAGAGGTTGAAGACTAGGGTGCAGAAAGATCATTGCAGAGAGCAGAGGTTGGAGACTGGGGTGTAGAAGGCCTTTTACAGAGAGCAGAGTTTGGAGAGTGAGGTGCAGAAGGACTGTTACAGAGAGCAGAGTTTGGAGACTGGGTTGCAGATGGATCTTATGGAGAACAGAGGTTGGAGACTAAGGTGCAGAAGCACTATTACAGAGAGTAGAGTTTGGAGACTCAGGTGCAGAAAGACCGTTGCAGAGAGTAGAGGTTGGAGACTGTGGTGCAGAAGGATTGTTACAGAGAGCAGAGGTTAGAGACTGGGGTGCAGAAAGACTGATACAGAAAGCAGAGGTTGGAGACTCGGATGCAGAAGTACCCTTACAGAGAGCAGAGTTTGGAGAATGCAGTACAAAAGGACTGTTACAGAGAGCAGCGGTTAGAGACTGGGGTTGGGAAGGACTGTTGCAGAGAGCAAATGTTGGAGACTGGGTTGCAAAAGGACTGTTGCAGAGAGCAGAGGATGGAGACTGTGGTGCAGAAGGACTGTTGCAGAGAGCAGAGTTTGCAGACTGAGTTGCAGAAGGACTGTTACAGAGGGCAGAGTTTGGAGACTGTGGTGCAAAACGACTGATACAGATAGCAAAGGTTGGATACTGGGGTGCATAAGGACCCTTACAGAGAACAGAGGTTCGAGACTGTGGTACAGAAGGACTGTTACCGAGAGCAGAGATTGGAGACTGGGATGCAGAAGAACTGATGTAGAGAAGAGAGGTTGGAGACATAGGTTCAGAAGGATCGTTGGGGCGAGCAGATTATCAAGACTGGGGTGTAGAAAGACTGTTGCAGAGAACAGTGATTGGAGACTGTGGTACAGAAAGACTGTTACAGAGAGCAGAGTTTGGAGACTGGGGTGCAGAATAACTGTTGTAGAGATCAGAGTTTGGAGACTGGGGTGCAGAAGGACCATTGCAGAAAGCAGAGTTTGAAGACTGGGTTTAAGAAGGATCTTACAAAGAGCAAAGTTAGGACACTTAGGTGCAGAAGGACTGTTGCAGAGACCAGAGGCTGAAGATTGGGGTGAAGAAGGACTGTTGCAGAGAACAGAGTTTAAAGTCTGAGGTGCAGAGGGACTGTTACAGAGAGCAGAGTTTGGAGACTTGGGTGAAGAATGACTCATACATAACGCAGAGTTTGGAGACTCGGGTGCAGAAGGACCGATACCGAGAGCAGAGGTTGGAGACTGCAGTACAGAAGGACTGTTACAGAGAGCAGAGGTTGAAGATTGGGGTGCAGAAGGCCTGTTATGCAGAGGAGAGTTGAGAGAAGGGGTGCAGAAGGACTGCTACAGAGGGCAGAGTTTGGACACTGTGTTGAAGAAGGATATTACAGAGAGCAGATGTTGGAGAATGAGGTGCAGAAGGACTTTTACAGAGAATAGAGGTTGGAGACTGAGGCATAGAACGATTGTTACAGAGAGCAGAGTTTGGAGACTGGAGTGCAGAAGGACTCTTGCAGATAGCAGAGGTTGGAGACTGGGGTGTAGAAGGACTGGTGCAGGGACAAGAATTTGGAGACTGGGGTGCTGAAGGACTGTTGAAGAGAGGAGATGTAGGAGACTGAGATTCGGAAGGACAGTCACAGAGAGAAGAGTTTGGAGACTGGGGTTCAGAAGGATTGTTATAGAGAACAGACTATGGAGACTGGGGTGCAGAAGGGCTGTTACAGAGAGCAGATGTTGGAGATTGGGTTGCAGAAGGATCTTACGTAGAGCAGAGTTTGGAGACTGAGGTGCAGAAGGACTCTTACAGAGCGCATTGGTTGGAGTCTGGGGTGCAGAAGGATCATTGCAGACAGCAGAGTTTCCAGACTGAGGCGCAGAAGGACTGTTGCAGAGAGCAGATGTTGGAGACTTTGGTGCAGAAGGACTGTTGTAGAGAGCAGATGTTGGAGACTGGGATGCAGATAGATCATTGCAGAGAGCAGAGATTGCACACTGGGGTGCAGAAGTACTGTTACACAGAGCAGAGGTTGAAGACTGGGGTGTAGAAAGACTGTTGCAGACAGAAGAGGTTGGAAACTTGGGTGCAGAAGGACTGTTGCAGAGAGCAGAATTTGGGGACTGAGGTGAAGAAGGACTGTTACAGAGAGCAGAGTTTGGAGACTTGGGTGCAGAAGGACTGTTGCAGATAGCAGAGTTTGGAAACTGGGGTGAAGAAGGACTATTGCAGGGAGCAGGTGTTTGAGACTTTGGTGCAAAAGGACTTTTGCAGAGAGTAGAATTTGGAGACAGAGGTGCAGAAGGACTGTTGCAAATAGCAGAGTTTGGAGACTGCGGTACCGAAGGACTGATACAGAAAACATAGGTTGGAGACTGAGGTGCAGAAGAACCATTACCGAGAGCAGAGTTTGGAGACTGCAATACAGGAAGACTGTAACAGAGAACAGAGGTTGGAGACTGGAGTGGAGAAGAACTGTTTCAGAGTGCAGATGTTGGAGACTGGTGTGCAGAAGAACTGTTGCAGAGAGCAGAGGTAGGAGACTGAGATACAGAAAGACTGTTACAGAGAGCAGACTTTGGAGACTGGGGTGCAGAAGGACTGATACAGACAGCAGAGTTTGGAGACTGAGGTGCAGAAGGCCTGGTACAGAGAGCAGAGGTTGGAGACTGGGTACAGAAGAGCTGTTACAGTAAGCAGAGATTGGAGACTGGGTTGCAGAAGAATATTACGTAGAGCATAGTTTGGAGACTGCGTTGCAGAAGGATTGTTACAGAGAGCAGAGTTTGGCGACTGGGGTGAAGTAGGATTATTTCAGAGAGCAAAGGTTGAGATTGGTGAGCAGAAGGATCGTTACAGAGAGCAGAGGTTGGAGACTAGGGTGCAAAATGACGGTTGCACAGAGCAGATGTTTAAGACTGGGATGCAGAAGGACTGTTACTCAGAGCAGAGGTTGAAGACTGGAGTGAAGAAGGACTGTTGCAGAGAGCAGAGTTTGGAGACTGGGGTGCAGAAGGACTGTAATAGAGAGCAGGTGTTGGAGACTGAGATACAGGAGGACTGTTACAGAGAGCAGAGTTTGGAGACTGGGGTACAGAAGGACTGATACAGAAAGCAGAGGTTGGAGAATGGGATGCAGAAGGACTGTTTCAGAGAGTAGATGTTAAAGACTGGGGTGCAGAAGAACTGTTGCAGAGAGAAGAAGTTGGAGACTGGGGTGCAGAAGGATTGTTGCAGGGAGCAGATGTTGGAATCCGTGGTTCAGAAGGAATTATACAGAAATCAGAGGTTTGAGACTGGGGTGCAAAAGGACCGTTAGAGAGAGCAGAGGTTAGAGACTGCGGTACAGAAGGACTGTTACAGAGAGTAGAGAGTGGCGACTGGGGTGCAGAAGGAGTGTTGCAAAGAACAGAGTT
Organism: Ictidomys tridecemlineatus; assembly: GCF_052094955.1. Lineage (NCBI taxonomy): Eukaryota > Metazoa > Chordata > Mammalia > Rodentia > Sciuridae > Ictidomys > Ictidomys tridecemlineatus. Next base: position 154,840 of record NW_027524043.1, read on the forward strand.
TAGAGACTGAGGTGCAGAAGGACTGTTACAGAGAGCAGAGTTTGTAGACAAGTTTGCAACAGGACTTTTACAGAGAGCAGAGATTGGAGACTTGGGTTCAGAAGGACTGATACAGAAAGCAGAGGTTGGAGAGTAGGGTGCAGAAGGACCGTTGCAGAGAGCAGAGTTCGGAGACTGCCATACAGGAAAAGTGTTATAGAGAGCAGAGGTTGGAGAATGGTTAATAGAAGAACTGTTTCAGAGTGCAGATGTTGGAGACTGGGGTTCAGAAGAACTGTTGCTGAGAGCAGAGTTTGGAGACTGGGGTGCAGAAGAACTGTCACAGAGAGCAGAGTTTGGAGACTGAGGTGCAGAAAGAATGTTACAGAGAGCAAAGTTTGGAGACTGGGGAGCAGAATTACTGATACAGAAAACAGAGGTTGAGACTGGGGTGCAGAAAAACCGTTACAGAGAGAAGAGGTTGGAGACTGTAGTACAGAAAAACTGTTGCAGAGAGAAGAGGTTAGAGAATGTGGTGCATAAGGACTGTTACAGAGAGCAGAGGTTAGAGAATGGGGTGCAGAAGTAAGGTTGCAGAGTTCAGAGGTCGGAGACAAAGGTGCAGAAGGACTGTTACAGAAAGCAGAGGTTGGAATCCGTGGTTCAGAAGGAAGTATACAGAAAGTAGAGGTTTGAGACTGGGGTGCAAAAGGACCATTAGAGAGAGCAGAGGTTGGAGACTGCAGTACAGAAGGACTGTTACAGAGAGCAGAGGTTTGAGACTGGAAAGTAGAAGGACTGTTGCAGAGAACAGATGTTGTAGACTGGGTTGCAGCAGGACCGTTGAGGAAAGCAGAGGTTGTAGACTAGGTTGGAGAAGAATGATACAGAGAGCAGAGTTTGGAAACTGGGGTGCAGAAGGACCTTACAGAGAACAGAGGTTGGAGAGTGGGGTGCAGAAAGAGTGTTAATAAGAGGAGACTTTGGAGACGGGTGCAGAAGCACTGTTGCAGAGAGCAGATGTTGGAGACTGGGGTGCAGAAGGACGGTTGCAGAGAGCAGAGGTTGGAAACAGGGGTGCAGCAGGACGGTTGCAGAGAGCAGAGGTTGGAGACTGAGGTTCAGAAAAACAGTTACAGAGAGCAGAGGTGGAGTCTGGGGTGCAGAAAGATCGTTGAAGAGAGCAGAAGTTGGAGACTGGGCTGCAGAAGGATCGTTACAGAGAGAAGAGGTGGGAGACTGCGGTGCAGAAGGACTGTTACAGAGAGCACAGGTTGGAGACTGGGGTCCAGAATAATGTTGCAGAAAGAAGAGTTTGGAGGCTGGGGTGCGGAAGGATTGTAACACAGAGCAGACGTTGGAAACTGGGGTGAAGAATTATGATACAGAAAGCAGAGGTGTGAGACTGGGGTGCAGAAGGACCGTTACAGTGAGCAGAGGTTGCAGACTGGCGTGCAGAAGGACTGTTTCAGAGAGCAGAGTTTGGAGACTGGGGTGCATAAGGCCTGCTACAGAGATCAGAGGTTGGAGACTGGGTTGCAGAAGGACTGTTATAGAGAGCAGAGTTTTGAGGCTGGGTTGAAGAAGGATCTTACAGAGAGCAGTGGTTGGTGACTGTGGTGAAGGATGAAAGTTACAGAGAGCAGTGGTTAGAGACTGGGGTGCAGAAGGATCGTGCAGAGAGCAGAGGTTTCAGACTGAGGTGCAGAAGGACTGTAAAAGACAGAAGAGGTTGGAGACTGAGTTGGAGCAGGACTGTTACAGAGAGCAGAGTTTGGTGACTGAAGTGCAGAAGGACTGTTACAGAAAGCAAAGGTTGCAAATTGGGGTACAGAGGAACCATTACAGAGAGCAGAGGTTGGAGACTGCGACATAGAAAGACTGTAACAGAGAGCAGAGGTTTGAGAATACGGTGCAGAAGGACTGTTACAGAGATCAGAGTTTGGAGACTAAGGTGCAGAAGGATTGTTACAGAGAGCAGAGGTTGAAGGCTGGGGTGCAGAAGGACTGTTACACAGAGCAGAGGCTGGAGACTTGGGTGAAGAAGGACTGTTGCCAAGAGCAGAATTTTGAGACTGAGGTGCAGAAGGACTGTTGAGGAGAGAAGACGTTGGAGACTGGGGTGAAGGATTGTTTCAGAGATGAGAGTTTGGAGACTGAGGTGCAAAAGGATCGTAGCAGAGAACAGCGTTTTAAGACTGAGGTGCAGAAGCACTGTTGCAGAGACCACAGGTTGGAGACTGGGGCGAAGAAGGACTGTTGCAGAGAGCAGCGGTTGGAGACTGGGGTTCAGAAGTCTTGATATAGAGAACAGACTTTGGAGAGTGGGGTGCAGAAGGCCTGTTACAGAGAGGAGAGTTTGGAGAAGGGGTGCAGAAGGACTGTTAGAGAGGGCAGAGTTGGATGACTGGGTTGCAGAAGGTCTTAGAGAGAGCAGATGTTAGAGACTGAGGTGTAGAATGATTGTTGCAGAGAGAAGAGTTTGGAGACTGGGGTGCAGAAGGCCTGTTACAGAGAGCAGAGTTTGGAGACTGGAGTTCAGAAGGCCTGTTAAATAGAGCAGAGGTTGAAGACTGGGGTGCAGAAGAACTGTTATAGAAAGCAAAGTTAGGAGACTGGGTGGTAGAAGGACCTTACAGAGAGCAGAGTTTGGAGACTGAGGTGCAGGAGGACTGTTACAGAGAGCAGTGGTTGAAGACTGGGTTTCAGATGGATCGTGTAGAGAGAAGAGGTTTCAGACTGAGGTGTAATCGACTGTTACAGAGAGCAGAGATTGGAGACTGAGGTGCTGAAGGACTGTTACAGGGAGCAAATTTTGGAGACTGTGTTGCACAAAAATCTTACATAGAGCAGAGTTTGGAGACTGAGGTGCATTAGGACTGTTACAGAGAGCAGATGTTGAATTCTGGGGTGTAGAAGGATTGTTGCAGAAAGCAAAATTTTCAGACTGAGGTGCAGAAAAACTTTTGCAGAGAGCAGATGTTGGAGACTGGGGTGCACAAGGTTCGTTTCAGAGAGCAGAAGTTAGAGACTGCAGTACAGAAGGACTGTTGCAGAGAGAAGAGGTTGAAGACTGGAAAGTAGAAGGACTGTTGCAGAGAGCCGAAGTTGAAGAATGGGTTGCAGAAGGACTTTTGCAGAGAGCAGAGGTTGGAGACTGAGGTTCAGATGGACGGACAAAAAAAGCAGAGGTTGGAGACTGGCGTGCAAAAGGACCTTTACAGAGAGCAGAGTTTGGAGACTGTGGTACAGAAGGACTGTTACAGCGAGCAGAGTTTGGAGACTGGGGAGTAGAAGGGGTGTTGCAGAGTACAGAGGTTGGAGACTGGGGTGCAGCAGGACCGTTGCAGAAAGCAGAGGTTGGAGACTGGCGTGGAGAAGGAATATTACAGAGAGCAGAGTTTGGAAACTGGGGTCAGAAAGATCTTTCAGAGAGCAGAGTTTGGAGACTGGGGTGCAGAAGGATCCTTACAGAGAGCAGAGTTTGGACACGGGGTTGTAGAAGGACTGTTGCTGAGAGCAGATGTTGGAGTCTGGGGTGCAAAAGGACTCTTTTAGAGAGCAGAGGTTGAAGAATGAGGTGGATATGGACTGTTACAGAGAACAGAGTTTGGAGACTGGGGTGCAGAAGGCCTGTTACAGAGAGCAGAGGTTCAAGACTGAGGTATAGAAAGATCATTGCAGAGAGCAGAGGTGGAGACTTGGCTGTAGAAGGACTGTTACACACAGCACACGTTGCAGACTGGGTTGCAGAAGGAATTTTGCAGACAGCAGAGGTTCGAGACTGGGGTGCATAAGGACTGTTGCAGATAGCAGAGTTTGGCTATGAGGTCAGAAGGACTGTTACAGAGAGAAGAGGTTATAGACTGGGGTGCAGAAGGTCTGATACAGAAAGCAGAGGTTGGAGACTGGTGTGCAGGAGGACCGTTACAGAGAGAAGATTTTGAAGACTGCGGTACAGAAGGACTGTAACAGAGAGTAGAGGGTGGCGACTGGGGTGCAGAAGGAGTGTTGCAAAGAACAGAGTTTGGAGACTGAGGTGTAGAAGGACTGTTACACAGAGCAGAGTTTTTAGACAAGGTTGCAGAAGGATCTTACAGAGAGCAGAGATTGTAGACTGAGGTGCAGCACGACTGTTACAGAGAGCAGATGTTGGAGACTGCAGTGCAGAAGGATTGTTATAGAGAACAGACTTTAGAGACTGGGGTGCAGAAGGCCTGTTACGGAGAGGAAATATAGGAGTAGGCGTGCAGAAGGACTGTTACAGAGGGCAGAGTTTGGAGTCTGGGTTGCAGAAAGTACTTACAGAGAGCAGTTGTTGGAGAGTGAGGTGCAGAGGGACTGTTACAGAGAGTAGATGTTGGAGACTGAGGCAAAGAAAGATTGTTACAGAGAGCAGATTTTGGAGACTGGGGGGAAGAAGGACTGTTTCAGATACCAGAGGTTGGAGAATGGGGTGTAGAAGGACTGTTGCAGAAACCAGAAGTTAGAATCTGGGGTGCTGAAAGACAGTTGCAGAGAGCTGATGTAGGAGACTGAGATGCAGAAGGACTATGACAAAGAGCAGAGGTTTGCGACTGGGGTGCAGAAGGAATGATACAGAGAGCAGAGTTTCGAGACTGGGGTGTAGAAGGCCTGTTACAGAGAGCAGAGGTTGGAAACTGGGGTGCAGAAGGACTGTTAGAGAGAGCGGAGTTTGGAGACTTGGTTGCAGAAGGATCTTACGTAGAGCAGAATTTGGAGACTGAGGTGCAGAAGGAATGTTACGGAGAGCAGAGTTTGGAGACTGGGGTGCAGAAGGATCATTGGAGACAGCAGAGTTTCCGGACTGAGGTGCAGAAGGACTGTTGCAGAGAGCAGATGCTGGAGACTGGGGTGCAGAAAAATCATTGCAGAGAGCAGAGGTTTGACTCTGGGGTGCAAAATGAATGTTTCACAGAGCAGAGGATGAAGACTGAGGTGAAGAAGGACTGTTACAGAGAGAATATTTGGGAGACAGGGGTGCAGAACTGATAGAGATCAGAAGTTGGAGACTGAGGTACAGAAGAACTGTTACAGAGAGCAGAGGTTGGAGACTCGGGTGCAGAAGGATTATTGCAGAGAGCAGAGTTTTCAGACTGAGGTACAGAAGAACTGTTGCAGAGAGCAGATGTTAGAGATTGGGGTGCACAAGGACTGTTGCAGCTAGCAGAGGTTAGAGACTGGGGTGCAGAGGGATCGTTGCAGAGAGCAGAGGTTGGAGACTGGGGTGCAGAAGGACTGATACAGAGAGCAGTGTTTGGAAACTGGGGTGCAGAAGGTCTTTTAAAGAGAGCAGAGTGTGGAGACTCGGTTGCAGAAGTACCTTACATAGAGCAGAGGTTGGAGACTGAGGTGTAGAAGCACTGTAACAGAGAGTAGATGTTGGAGACTCAGGTGCAGAAGGACCATTGCAGAGAGCAGAGTTTTTAGACGGAGGTGCAGAAGGCTTGTTAGAAAGAGCAGAGGTTGGAGACTGGGGTATAGAAGGACTATAGCAGAGAGCAAAGGTTGGAGACTAAGGTGCAGAGGGAAAGTTACACAGAGCACAGGTTGGAGACTGGGGTTCAAAAGAACTGATACAGAAAGCAGAGGTTGGAGACTCGGGTGTAGAAGTACCCTTACAGAGAGCAGATGTTGGAGAATGCAGTACAGAAAGACTGTTATAGAGAGCAGAGGTTGGAGACTGGGTTGCAAAAGGACTGTTGAAGAGAGCAGAGGATAAAGACTGGGGTGCAGTAGGACTGTGGCAGAGAAATGAGGTTACAGACTGACTTGCATAAGGACTGTTACAGAGGGAAGAGTTTTGAGACTGTTGTGCAAAACGACAGATACAGGAAGCAGAGGTTGGATACTGGGGTGCATAAGGACCCTTACAGAGAACAGCAGTTGGAGACTGAGGTAGAGAAGGACGGTTACAAAGAGCAGAGGTTGGAGACTGGGGTGCAAAAGAACTGATGTAGAGACCAGAGGTTATAGACTGGGGTGCTGATGGATCGTTGGGGCGAGCAGAGTATGGAGACTGTGGTGTAGAAGGACTGTTCCAGAGAGCAGAGTTGGAGACTGGGGTGTAGAAAGACTGTTTCAGAGAGCAGATGTTGGAGACTTGGGTTGCAGAAGGACTGTTGCATAGAGCAGAGTTTGGAGAATGAGGTAACAGAAGGACTGTTAAAGAGAGCAGAGGTTGAGACTGGGGTGCAGAAGGATTATTGCAGAGAGCAGATTTTTCAGACAGAGGTACAGAAGAACTGTTGCAGAGAGCAGATTTGGAGACTGGGTTCAGAAGGACTGTTGCAGGGAGCAGAGGTTTGAGACTAGGGTGCAGAAGGATCATTGGTGCGAGCAGAGTATGGAGACAGGGTGTAGAAGGACTGCTGCAGGAGAACAGAGGTTGCAGCTGGGGTGCAGAAGGACCATGGCAGAAGCAGAGGTGAAGACTGGGTTTCAGAAGGATCCTACAGAGAGCAGAGTTTGGACACTGAGGTGCAGAAGGACTGTTGCAGGGAGCAGAGGTTGGAGACTGGGGTTGAAGAAGGACCGTTGCACATTGCAGAGTTTGGAGATTTGGGTGTAGAAGGCCTGTTAAAGAGAGAAATGTTGGAGACTGTGGTGCACAAGACTGTGACAGTGAGTAGAGTTGGAGACTGGGTAGTAGAAGGATCTTACAGAGAGCAGAGGTTTGGGACTGACGTTCAGAAGAAGTGTTACATAGAACAGACTTTGGAGACTGGGGTGCAGAAGGATAGTTGCAGAGTGCAGAGTATTCAGACTGAGGTGCAGAAGGACTATTGCAGACAGCAGATGTACGAGACTGGGGTGCAGAAAGACTGTTGCAGAGAAAAGAGGTTGGAGACTTTGGTGCAGAATGATCATTCCAGAGAGCAGAGATTGTAGACTGGGGTGCAGAACGCCTGTTACAGATTACAGAATTTGGATAAGGGGTGCAGTAGGACTGTTAAAGAGAGCAGAGTTTGGGGATTGGGTTGCAGAAGGATCTTACAGACAGCAGAGGTTGGAGACTGAGGTGCAGAAGGACTGTTACAGAGAGTAGAGGTTGGAGACTGAGGTGCAGAAAGACCACTGCAGAGAGCAGAGTTTGGAGGCAGAGGTACAGAAGGACTGTTGAAGAGCAGAGGTTGGAGACTTGGGTGTAGAAGGACTGTTGCAGAGAGCAGAGGTTGTAGATTGGGGTTCAGAAGGACTGTTGCAGAGAGCAGAATTTGAAGACTGAGGTTCATAAGGACTGTTACAGAGAGCAGAGTTTGGAGTCTTGAGTGCAGAATGACTGATACGCAAAGCAGAGGTTAGAGTCTGGGGTGCAAGAGGACAGTTACGGAGAGGAGAGGTTGGAGACTGCAGTACAGAAGGACTGTTACACAGAGCAGAGGTTGGAGAGTGGGGTGCATAAAGACCCTTACGGAGAACAGAGGTTGGAGACTGCGGTACAGAAGGACTGTTACAGAGAGCATAGGTTGGAGACTGGTGTTCAGAAGGATCTTACAGACACCATAGGTTGGAGACTGGGGTGCAGAAAGACTGTTGCAGAGAGCAGAGGTTGGAGACTGTGGTGCAGAAGGCCTGTAACAGAGAGCAGTGCTTGGATACTAGGGTGCAGAAGAATCGTTGCTGAGAGCAGAATTTTCAGACTGAGGTGCAGAAGGACTGTTACAGAGAGCAGAGGTTGGAGACTGGGGTGCAGACGCCCGGTTACAGAGAGAAGAGGTTTTAGACTGGGGTGGAGAAAGACTGCTGCAAAGAGTAAAGGTTGGAGACTGAGGTGCATAAGGAGTGTTACAGATTGCAGAAGTTAAAGACTGGGGTGCAGAAGGACTGATACAGAAAGCAGAGCTTGATGAGTGGGGTGCAGAAAGACTGTTGCAGAGAGCAGAAGATGGAGACTGAGGTGGGAAATGACTGTTGCAGAGAGAATATGTTAGAGACTGGGGTGCAGAAGGACTGTTGCAGAGAGCAGATATTGTAGACGGTGTGAAGAAGAACTATTGCAGAGAGAAGAGGTTGCAGATTGAGGAGCAAAAGGACTGTTACAGAGAGCAGAGTTTGGAGAATGTGGTGCTGATGGACTGATACTGAAACCACGGTTGAAGACTGGGGTGCAGAAGGACTGTTACAGAGAGCAGAGGTTGGAGACTGGGGTGCAGAATAATTGTTGTAGAGAACAGAGTTTGGAGACTGGGGTGCAGAAGGACCACTGCAAATAGCAGAGGTTGGAGACTGGGTTTCAGAAGGATTATACAGAGAGCAGAGTTTGGACACTGAGGTGCAGAAGCAGTGTTGCAGAGAGCAGAGATTGGCGATTGAGGTGCAGTAGGACTGTTGCAGAGAGCAGAGGTTAAAGTCTGAGGTTCAGAAGAACTGTTACAGAGAGCAGAGGTTAGAGATGGGGTGCATAAGGACTGATACAGAAAGCAGAGTTTGGAGACTGGGGTGCAGACGGACTGTTGCAGAGAGCAGAGGTTGCAGAGTGAGGTGCAGAAGGACGGTTACAGAGATAAATGGTTGGAGACTGGGGTGGTAAAGGACTGTTACACAGAGCAGAGGTTGGAAAGTGGGGTGCAGAAGGACAGTTACAAAGAGCACAGGTTTGAGACTTGGGTGGATAAGAAATGTTGCAGAGAGCAGAGGTTGGAGAGAGGGGTGCAGAAAGACTGATACAGAGAGCAGAGTTTGGAGACTGAGGGGCAGAAACACAGTTACAGAGAGCAGAGCTTGGAGACTGGGGTGCAGAAAGACTGATACTGAAAGCACAGGTGGGAAACTGGGGTCAAGGAGGACCCTTTCAGAGATCAGAGGTACAAGACTGCAGTACAGAAGGACTGTTACAGATAGCAGATTTTTAAGACTGTGGTACAGAAAGGCTGTTGCAGAGAACAGAATTTGGAAACCGGGGTACATAAGGACCGTTGCTGAGAGCAGAGGTTTGAGACTGATGTGCAGAAGGATTGCTACAGAGAGTATAGTTTGGAGACTTGTGTGCAGAAGGATATTTCAGAGAGCTGAGGTTGGGGACTGGGGTACAGAAGCACTGTTGCAGAGAGCAGTGTTCAGAGACTTGGGTGCAGAAGGATCGTTGCAGAGAGAAGAGGTTGGATTTTGTGGTTTAGAAGGATCATTGCAGAGAGCAGATGTTGGAGACTGAGGTGCACAAGGAATGTTACAGAGAGCAGATTTCAGAGTCTGGGGTGCAAGACTGATACAGAAATCAGATGTTGGAGCCTGGGGTGTAGAATGATTGTTGCAGAGAGAAGAGGTTGGATTCTGTGGTTTAGAAGGATCGTTGCAGGGAGCAGAGGATGGAGACTGGGTTGCAGAAGGACTGTTGCAGAGAGCAGAATTAGGAGACTTATGTGCAGAAGGCCTGTTAAAGAGAGAAAAGGTTGGAGACTGAGGTGCATAAGGACTCTTACAGGAAGCAGAGTTTGGAGACTGGGTAGTAGAAGGATCTTACAGAAAGCAGAGGTTGGAGAATGACGTGCAGAAGGAGTGTTACATAGAACAGAGTTTGGAGACTGGGGTGCAGAAGGATCGTTGCAGAGAGCAGAGTCTTCAGACTGAGGTGCAGAAGGACTATTTCAAACAGCTGATGTTGGAGACTGGGGTTCAGAAATATTGTTGCAGAGAGGAGAGGTTGGGTGCAGAACGATTGCATCAGAGAGCAGAGGTTGTAGACTGGGGTGCAGAAGGCCTGTTACAGAAAGTAGAATTTGGAGAAGGGGTGCAGTAGGACTGTTACAAAGAGCAGAGTTTGGGGATTGGGTTGCAGAATGATCTTACAGACAGCAGATATTGGAGACTGATGTGCAAAAGGACTGTTACAGAAAGTAGAGGTTGGAGACTGAAGTGCAGAAAGACCAATGCAGAGAGCAGAGTTTGAAGACTGAGGTGCAGAAGGACTGTTGAAGAGCAGAGGTTGGAGACTTGGGTGTAGAAGGACTGTTGCAGAGAGCAGAGCTTGTAGATTGGCGTGCAGTAGGTCTGTTGCAAAGAGCAGAATTTCAAGACTGAAGTTCATAAGTGCTGTTACAGAGAGCCGAGGTTGGAGTCTTGAGTGCAGAAAGACTGATACAGTAGGCAGAGTTTGGAGTCTGGGTTGCAAGAGGACAGTAACAGAGAGCAGAGTTTGGAGATTGCAGTACAGAAGGACTGATACACAGAGCAGACGTTGGAGAGTGGGGTGCAGAAGGACAGTTACAGAGAGCACAGTTTTGATACTGGGGTGCACAAGGACTTTTGCAGAGAGCAGAGGTTGGAACCTGAAGTGCAGAAGGACAGTTGCAGAAAGCAGAGTTTGGAGAATGCGGAACAGAAGGACTGTTACAGAGAGTAGAGGTTGGAGACTGGGGTGAAGAAGAAATGTCACAGAGAGTAGAGTTTTGAAACTTGGTTGCAGAAGAATCTTACAGAGACCAGAGGTTGTAGACTGTGGTGCAGAAGGACTGATGCAGAGAGCAGACGTTGGAGACTGGGGTGCTGAAGGATCATTGCAGAGTAGATGTTGGAGACTTGGGTGTATAAGGACTGTTGCAGAGAGCAGAGGTCTGAGACTGGGGTGCAGAAGGACTGTTGAATAGAGCAGAGGTTGGAGACTGTGGTGCAGAAGGAGTGTTAGAGAGAGCAGAGGTTGGAAACTGGGGTGCAGAAGAACTGATACAGAAATAGAGTGTGGAGACTGGGTTGCAGAAGGACTTTTGCAAAGAGCAGAGGTTGGAGACTGGGGTGGAGAAGGAATGTTGTAGAGAGCAGATGTTGGAGACTGAGGTGCAGAAAGACTGTTACAGAGAGCAGAGAAGGAAGCCTGGGTGCAGAAGGACTGATACAGAAAGCAGAGTTTGGAGACTGGGTTGCAGAAGGACCGTTACAGTGAGAAGAGTTTGGAAAGTGCAGTACAGAAGGACTGTTACAAAGAGTAGAGTTTGGAGACTAGGGTGGAGAAGGACTGTTGGACAGATCAGATGTTGAAGACTGGGGTGCAGAAGGACTGTTGCAGAGAGGAGGTTGGAAACTGGGGTGCAGAAGAACTGTTGCAAGGAGGAGAGGTTCGTGATTGGGGTGCAGAGACTGTTGCAGAGAGCAGATGTTGGAGACTGGGGTGGAGGAAGACTTTTGCAGAGAGAAGAATTTGGAGACTGAGGTGCAGAAGGACTGTTACAGAGAGCAAAGGTTAGAGACTTGAGTGCAGTAGGACTGATACAGAAAGTAGAGGTTGGAGACTGCGGTGCAGAAGTACCATTACAGAGAGTAGAGGTTGGAGACTGAGGTTCAGAATAACTGTTGTAGAGAACAGAGATTGGAGACTGAGGAGCAGAAGGACCATTGCATATAGCAGAGTTTGGAGACTGGGTTTCAAAGCATCTTACAGAGAGCAGAGGTTGGAGTCTGAGGTGCAGAAGAATGGTACAGAGAGCAAAGTTTGGAGACTGGGATTCAGAAAAACTGAAACAGAAAGCAGAGTTTGGAGACTGGGGTGCAGAAGGACCATTACAGAAACCAGAGGTTTGAGACTGCAGTAGAAGGTCTGTTGCAGAGAGAAGATTTTGGAGACTGGGTTGCAGAAGGAGTGTTGCAGATAGCAAGGTTGAAGACTTGTTGCAGAGAGAAGAGGTTGCAGAGTGAGGTGCAGAAGGATTGTAACTGAGAGAAGAGTTTGGAGACTGTAGTGCAGAAGGACTGATACAGAAAGGAGAAGTTGGAGACTGGGGTGAAGAAGGACCCTTAGAGAGAACAGAGGTTGAAGACTGTGGTACAGAAGAACTGTTTTGGAGAACAGAGTTTGGAGACTGGGGTGCAAAAGGACCGTTGCACATTGCAGAGGTTAGAGATTTGGGTGTAGAAGGCCTGTTAAAAAGAGAAACGGTTGTAGACTGGGGTGCACAGGGACTGTTACAGTGAGCAGAGTTTGGAGACTGGGTAGTAGAAGGATCTTAGAGAGAGCAGAGGTTTGAGACTGACGTTCAGAAGAAGTGTTACATAGAACAGAGTTTGGAGACTGGGGTGCAGAAGCATTGTTGCAGAGAGCAGAGTATTCAGACTGAGGTGCAGAAGGACTATTGCAGACAGCTGATGTTTGAGACTGGGGTGCAGAAAGACCGTTGCAGAGAAAAGAGGTTGGAGACTTGGGTGCAGAATGATCATTCCAGACAGCAGAGATTATAGACTGGGGTGCAGAACGCCTGTTACAGATTTCAGAATTTGGAGAAGGGGTGCAGTAGGACTGTTAAAGAGAGCAGAGTTTGAGGATTGGTTTGCAGAAGGATCTTACAAACAGCAGAGGTTGGAGGCTGAGGTGCAGCAGGACTGTTACAGAGAGTATAGGTTGGAGACTGAGGTGCAGAAAGACGAATGCAGAGAGCAGAGTTTGGAGACAGAGGTACAGAAAGAGTGTTGAAGAGCAGAGGTTGGAGACTTGGGTGTAGAAGGACTGTTGCAGAGAGCAGAGGTTGTAGATTGGGTTGCAGAAGGACTGTTGCAGAGAGCAGAATTTGAAGACTGAGGTTAATAAGGACTGTTACAGAGAGCAGAAGTTGGAAACTTGAGTGCAGAAGGACTGATACAGAAAGTAGAGTTTGGAGTCTGGGGTGTAAGAGGACACATACAGAGAGCAGAGGTTAGAGACTGCAGTACAGAAGGACTGTTACCCAGAGCAGAGGTTGGAGAGTGGGGTGCAGAAGGACAGTTACAAAGAGCACAGATTTGAGACTAGGGTGAAGAAGAAATGTTGCAGAGAGCAGAGGTTGGAGACTGTGGTGCAAAAGGTCTCTTGCAGAGAGAAGATTTTAGAGACTGAGGTGCAGAAGGACCCTTACAGAGAACAGAGGTTGGATACTGGGGTACAGAAGGACTGTTACAGAGATCAGAGGTTGGAGACTGGGGTGCAGAATAACTGTTTTAGAGAACAGAGTTTAGAGAGTGGGGTGCAGATGGACCATTGCAGATAGCAGGGTTTGGAGACTGGGTTTCAGAAGGATCATACGGAGAGCAGAGTTTGAACACTGAGGTGCAGAAGGAATGTTGCAAAGAGCAGAGCTTGGAGATTGGGGCGCAGTAGGACTGTTGCAGAAAGCAGAGGTTGGAGTCTGAGGTGCGGAAGGACTGTTAAAGAGAGCAGAGTTTAGAGACCGGGGTGCAGAAGGACTGATACAGAAAGCAGAGTTTGGAGACTGGAGTGCAGAAAAACCGTTACAGAGAGCAGAGGTTAGAGACTGAAGTACAGAAGCACGGTTACAGAGAGCAGAGGTTGGAGACTTGGGTGGAAAAAGACTGTTGTAGAGAGCAGATATTGGAGACTGGGTGCAGACGGACTGTTGCAGAGAGCAGAGTTTGCAGAGTGAGGTGCAGAAGGACTGTTACAGAGAGTAGAATTTGGAGACTGTAGTGATGAAGGACTGATACAGAAAGCAGAGGTTGGATAATGGGGTGCAGAAGGAACCTTATAGAGAACAGAGGTTGAAGTCTGTGGTACAGAAAAACTGATGTAGAGAACAAGGTTGGAGACTGGGGTGCAGAGGGACCATTGCAGAGAGTAGACGTTGGAGACTGGGGTGCCGAAGGATTTTTGCAGAGAGCACACGTTAGAGACTGGGTGCAGAAGGATTTTAAAGAGAGCAAAGTTTGGAGACTGAGGTGCAGAAGGACTGTTGCAGAGAGCAGATGTTGGAGACTGGGGTGCAGAAACACTGTGCAGAGTGCAGAGTTTGGAGACTGGGTGCAGAAGGACTGTTGCACAGAGCAGAGATTGGAGACTGGGATGCAGAAGGACTGTTACAGAGAGCAGAGTTAGAAGCCTGGGGTGCAGAACGACGGATACAGAAAGCAGAGTTTGGAGACTGGGGTGCAGAAGGACCGTTACAGAGTATAGAGGTTGGAGACTGCGGAATAGAAGGACTATTAAAGAGTGCAGAGGTTGGAGACAGGTGTGCAGAAGGATATTACAGAGAGCAGAGGTTGGAGACTGCGGTGCAATAGGACTGTTGCAGAGAGCAGAGGTTGGAGACTGTGGTGCAGAAGGATCGTTGCAGAGAGAAGAGGTTGGAGACTGAGGTGCAAGAGGCCTGTTAAAGAGAGCAGAGCTTGAAGACTGAGGTGCAGATGGCCTGTAACATAGAGCAGAGTTTGGAGACTGGGTGGCAGAAGGATCTTACAGAGAGCAGAGGTTGTTGACTGACGTGCCGAAGGACTGTTACAGAGAGCAGAGCTTGGAGACTGATTTCCAGAACGATCGTTGCAGAGAGCAGAGTTTCAGAATGATGTTTAGAAGGACTGTTGAAGAGAACAGAGGTTGGAGACTGAGGTGTAGAAGTATTGTTACAGAGAGCAGAGGTTGGAGACTGGGGTGCAGAAGGACTGATACAGAAAACAGAGTTTGGATACTCGGGTGCAGAAGGACCCTTACAGAGAGCAGAGGTTGCAAACTGAAGTACAGAAGGACCCTTATAGAGAAAAGAGTTTGGAGATTGCGGTACAGAAGGACTGTTAAAGACAGCATAGGTTGGAAACAGGTGTTCAGAAAGATCTTACAGACAGCATAGGTTGGAGACTGGGGTGCAGTAGGACTGTTGTGGAGAGAAGAGTTTGGAGACTGTGGTGCAGAAGGCCTGTTACAGAGAGCAGTGCTTGGAGACTGAGGTGCAGAAGAATCATTGCTGAGAGCAGAGTTTTCAGACTGAGGTGCAGAAGAAGTTTTGGAAGAGAACAGAGGTCAAAGACTGTGGTGCAGAAGAATCGTTGCAGAGACCAGAGTTTGGAGACTGGGGTGCAGACGGACTGATACAGAAATAAGAAGCTTGAGACTGTGGTGCAGAAGGCCTGATACAGAAAGCAGAGTTTGGACACTGTGGTGTAGAAAGGACTGTTACAGAGAGCAGAGTTTGAATACTGGGTTGCAGAAGGATGTTACAGAGAGCAGAGGTTGGACACTGAGGTGCAGAAGGCCTGTTACAGAGAGCAGACTTTGAAGACTGAGTTGCAGAAGACCTGTTACAGAGAGCAGATTTTGGAGACTGGGGTGCAGAAGGATTGTTACAGATAGAACAGTTTGGAGACTAGGGTTTAGAAGGATTGTTGCAGACAGCAGAGGTTTCAGACTGAGGCTTAGAAGGTCTCATACAGAGAGGAGAGGTTTAGAGTCTGAGGTGCAGAAGAACTGTTTCAGAAAGCAGAGGTTGCAATTGGGGTGCAGAAGGACCGTTTTAGAGAGTAGAGGTTGGAGTCTGTGATACAGAAAGACTTTTACAGAGAGCAGAGTTTGGAGACTGGGGTGCAGAAGAACTATTACAGAGAGCAGACGTTGGACCCAGAGTGCAGATGGATTGTTACAGAGAGCAGAGATTGGATACTGGGGTTCAGAAGGACCATTACAGAGAGCAAAGAATGGAGACTGATTTTCAGAAGGACTTTTACAGAGAGCAGAGGTAGGAGACTGAGGTGCAGAAGGATCATTGCAGAAAGAAGAGTTTGGAGACTGGGGTGCAGAAGGACTGTTACAGAAAGCAGAGGTTGGCATGGGGAGCAGATGGACCATAACAAAGAGAAGAGGTTGGAGACTGCAATACAAAAGGAATTTTACAGAGAGTAAAGTTTGGAGACTGGGTAGAAGAAGGATCATGCAGAGAGAAAATGTTGGAATATGGGGTGCAGAAGGACTGTTACAGAGAGCACAGGTTGGAGACTCGGGTACAGAAGAAATATTGCAGAGAGCAGAGTTTGGAGACCTGGGTGCAGAAGGTCTGATACAGAGAGAAGAGGTTGGAGACTGTGGTGCAGAAGGATCTTACAGAGAGTAGAGGTTGGAGACTGGGGTGCAGAAGGACTTTTACAGATAGCACAGTTTTGAGACTGGGTTGCAGAAAGATCTTGCAGAGAGTCTTTTGGAGACAGAGGTGCAGAAGAGGTGTTACAAGAGCAGAGGTTTAAGACTGGGGTGCAGAAGGATTGTTGCAGAGAGCAGCGTTTTCAGACTGCAGTGGCAGAAGTACTGTTGCAGAGAGCAGATGTTGGATCCTGGGGTGCAGAAGGATCGCTGCAGAGAGCAGAGGTTGGAGACTTTGGTGCAGAAGGCCTATTAAAGAGAGCAAAGTTATAAGACTGTGGTGCAGAAAGCCTGTTACAGAGAGCAGAGTTTGGAGATTGGGTGCAGACGGACTGTTAAAGAGAGCAGAGTTTGGAGAATTGGTTGCAGAAGGATCTTACAGAGAGCAGAGTTTGGAGACTGAGGTTCAGAAGGACTTTTACAGAAAGTAGAGTTTGGAGACTGAGGAGCAGAAGGAACGTTGTAGAGAGCAGAGGTTGGAGACTGTTGTCCAGACGAATTGTTACAGAGATCACAGGGTAGAGACTGGAGTGCAGAAGGAGTGTTACAGAGAGCAGAGTTTGGCAGATTTGCGTGCAGAAGAACTGTTACCGAGAGCAGAGGGTGGAGACTGGGGGTGCGGAGGACTGTTGCAGAGTGCAGAGTTCAAAGACTGAGGTGTAGAAGAACTGGTACAGAGAGCAGAGTTTGGAGACTGCGGAACAGAAGGACTGTTACAGGGAGCAGAGTTTGGAGACTGGGTGTAAAAGGACCGTTACAGAGAGCAGAGTTTGGAGACTGCGGAACAGAAGGACTGTTACAGGGAGCAGAGTTTGGAGGACTGGGGTTTCTAAAAAATCATTGCAGAGAGCAGATGTTGTAGACTGGTGTGCAGAAGTATCTTACAGAGAGCATAGGTTGGAGAATGAGCTGCATAAGAACTGTTACAGAGACCAGTGGTTGAAGACTGGGGTGCAGAAGTATCATTGCAGAGAGCAGAGGTTGGAGACTGAGGTACGGAATGATGGTTGAGGAGAGCAGAGGTTGGAGAATATGGTGGAGAACGATACTTATAGAGAGTAGATGTTCAGACTGGGGTGCAGAAAGATAGTTATAGAGAGAACAGGTTGGAGACCTGGGTGCATAAGAAATGTTGCAGAGAGTAGAGGTTGGAGACTAGGTTGCAGAAAGACTGTTACTGAGAGCAGAGGTTGTAGACTGAGGTGCAGAACGACTGTTACAGAGAGAAGAGGTTGGAGACTGGGGTACAGAAGAACTGATACAGAAAGCAGACTTTGAAGACTGTGGTGCAGAAGGACTGTTGCTGAGAACAGAGTTTGGAGACTGGGGTGCAGAAGGACCGATGCAGAGAGCTGAATTTGAGATTTAGTTGCCTAAAATTGTTACAGAGAGCAGAGGTTGGATACTGGGATGCATATGGACTTATACAGAGAGCAGAGGTTGGAGACTGAGGTGCAGGAGAATCTTACAGAGAACAGTTTTGAGACTGGGGTGCAGAATAACTGTTGCAGAGAGTAGAGGTTGGAAACTGAGGTGCAGAAAGATCGTTGCAGAGAGAAGAGGTTGGAGACTGGAGTGCAGAAGGCCTTTTACAGAGAGCAGAGTTTAGAAACTGGAGTGCAGAAGGGGTTTTACGGAGAGCAGAAGTTGGAGACTGGGGTGAAGAATCACTGTTACAGATAGCACAGTTCAGAGACTGGGTACAGAAGGATCTTGGCAGAGAGCATAGGTTTCAGACTGAGGTGCAGATGGACTGTTACAGAGAGCATAAGTTGGAGTCTGAGGTGCAAAAGCACTATTATAGAAAGAAGAGGTTGCCAATTGGGTGCAGAAGGACCATTACAGAGAGAAGAGGTTGGAGACTGCGGTACAGAAGGACTGTTACAGAGAGCAGAGTTTGGAGACTGGGGTGCAGAAGGACCTTTGCAGAGAGCAGAGGTTGGAGCCTGGTGAGAAGAAGGATCATTGCAGAGAGCAGATGTTGGAGAAAGGGATGCAGAAGGACTGTTACAGAGAGCAGAGTTTGGAGACTGAGGTGCAGAAGGATCGTCACAAAGAGCAGAGGTTGGAGACTGAGGTGCAGAAGGACTTTTACAGAGAGCAGAGGTCGGAGACTGGGGTGCAGAAGGATTCTTACAGAGAGCAGAGGATCGAGAATGGGTTGCATAAGGAGTGTTACAGAGAGCAGAGTTTGGAGATTCTGGTTCAGCAGAACTGTTAAAGAGAGCAGAGTTTTGAGACTGGGTTCAGAAGGATTGTTACAGAGTGCAGAGGTTTGATTCGGGTGCAGCAGGACTGTAACAGAGAGTAGAGCTTGAAGACTGGGAGCAGAAGAACTGTTACAGAGAGTAGAGGTTGGAGACTGCAATGCAGAAGGCCTGTTACAGAGAGCATTGGTTGGAGACTAAAGTACAGAAGGATCATTTCAGAGAGCAGAGGTTGGATACTGAGGTTCAGAAGGACTTTTATAGAGAGCAGAGTTTGGAAATTGAGTTGCAAAAGAATTTTACAGAGAGCAGAGATTAGAGAATGAGGTGCAGAAGGACTGTTACAAAGAGCAGAGTTTGAAGACTGGGGTGCAGAAGTATTATTGCAGAGAGCAGAGGTTGGAGACTGAGGTGCAGAAGGATCGTACAGAGAGCAGAGGTTAGAGACTGGGGTGAAAAATGTCAGTTACAGAGAGCATAGGTTTGATACTGGGGTGCAGAAAACTGTTGCACAGAGCACTGTGCAGAGAGCAGAGGTTGGAGACTGGGTTGTAGAACGACTGATACACAAAGCAGAATTTGGAGACTGGGGTGCGGAAGGACCGTTACAGAGAGCAGAGTTTGGAGACTGAGGTATAGAAGGACAGTTACAGAGAGCAGAGGTTGGAGACTGGGGTGCAGAAGCACTGTTGCAAAGAACAGAAGTTGGAGACTGGGGTGCAGAAGAACCGTTGCAGAGAGCAGAGTTTTGAGACTGAGGTGCAGATGGACTGCTGCAGAGAGCAGAGGTTGGAGACTGAGGTGCAGAATTTTCATTTCAGAGAGAAGAGGTTGGAGACTGGGATGAATAAGGCCTGTTACAGAGAGCAGAGGTTGGAGACTGGGGTGCTGAAGGCCTGTTACAGAGAGCCGAGTTTGGAGACTGGGGTGCAGTAGGACTGTTACAGATAGCACAGTTTGTAGACTGGTGTGCAGAAGGATATTATAGGAGAGCAGAGTTTGGAGACTGAGGTGCAGAAGACTGTTTCAGAGAGCACAGTTTGGAGACTTGGTTGCAGAATGATTGTTGCAGAGAGCAGAGTTTTCAGACTTAGATGCAGAAGGACTATTGCAGAGAGCAGATGTTCGAGAGTGGGATGCAGAAGGACTCTTTCAGAGAGCAGAACTTGGAGACTGGTGTGCAGAAGGATTCTTGCAGGGGAGCAGAGGTTGGAGACTGGGATGCAGAAGGCCTATTACAGATATCTCAGTTTGGAGACTGGTGTGCGGAAGGATATTATAGAGAGCAGAGTTTGGAGACTGAGGTGTAGAAGGACTGTTACAGAGAGCAGAGTTTGGAGACAGGGGTGCAGAATGATTGTTGCAGAGAGCAGAGTTTTAAGACTTAGGTGCAGAAAGACGTTGCAGAGAGCAGATGATTGAGACTGGGGTGCAGAAAGAGTGATTTAGAGAGCAGAACATGGAAACTGCTGTGAAGAAGGATTGTTGCAGGGAGCAGAGGTTGTAGACTGGGGTGCAGAAGGACTGTTACAGAGAGCAGAGATTGGAGACTGGGGTTCAGACGAACTGTTACAGAGCAGATTATTGAGACTAGGGTGTAGAAAGACTTTTACAGAGAGCAGAGGTTGGAGACTGGGGTGCAGAAGGACTGTTGCAGAGATCAGAGGATGGAGACTGGGTTGGAGAAAGACTGTTGTAGAGAGCAGATTTTGAAGACTGGTTAGCAGGAGGAATTTTGCAGAGAGAAGTAATTGGAGACTGGGTGTATATGGACTATTGCAGACAGCAGAGGTTGCAGACTGAAGTGCAGAAGGACTGATACAGAAAGCAGAGGTTGGACAATGTGGTGCAGAAGAACCCTTACAGAGAACAGAGGTTGGAGACTGCGCTACAGAATGACTGTTACAGAGAGCAGAGGTTTTAGACTGGGGTGCAGAGTGACTGTTGTAGAGATCAGAGTATGGAGACTTCGGTGCAGAAGGATCATTGCAGAAAGCAGTGGTTGAAGACTGGGTTTCAGAAAAATCTAACAGAGAGCAGAGTTTGCACACTGAGGTGCAGAACGACTGTTGCAGAGAGGAGAGGTTGGAGATTGGGGTGCAGAAGGACTTTTTCAGAGAACAGAGGTTGGAGTTTGAGGTGCAAAAGGACTGTTACAGAGAGCAGAGGTTGGAGACTGGGCTGCAGAATGACTGATACATAACACAGAGTTTGGAGACTCGGGTGTGTAAGGACCGTTACAGAGAGCAGAGGTTGCAGACTGCAGTACAGAAGGACTGTTACAGAGAGCAGAGGTTGGAGACAGTTGTGCAAAAGTATCTTACAGAGAGCATAGGTTGGAGACTGGGGTGCATAAGGACTGTTGCAGAGCAGATTATGGAGACAAGGGTGCAAAAAGACGGTTGCAGAGAGCAGAGGTTGGAGACTGATGTACAGAAAAACAGTTAAAGAGAGCAGAGGTTGGAGACTGGTGTGCAGAAAAATCGTTTAAGAGAGCAGAAGTTTGAAACTGAGTTGCAGAAGAATCGTTGCAGAGAGCAAAGGTGGAGACTGTGGTGCAGAAGGATCGTTACAGAGAGAAGAGCTGGGAGACTGCGGTGCAGAACGACTGTTAAAGAGAGCACAGGTCGGAGACTGTGGTGCAGATGGAATGTTGCAGAAAGCAGAGGATGGAGACTGGGGTGCAGAAGGACTGTTGCAGAGAGCAGAGGTTGGAGACTGAGATGCAGAAGGACCGTTACACAGAGCAGACGTTGGAGACTGGGGTAAAAAATTATGATACAGAAAGCAGAGGTGGCAGACTGGGGTGCAGAAAGACCATTACAGAGAGCAGAGTTTGGACACTAGGGTACAGAAGGACTGTTGCAGAGAGAAGATGTTGTAGACTGTGGTTCACAAGAACTGTAGAAGAGAGCAGAGGTTAGAGAATGGGGTGCAGAAGTAAGGTGGCAGAGAGCAGAGGTTGGAGAAAGAGGTGCAGAAGGACTATTACAGAGAGAAGAGATTGGAAACAGTGGTGCAGAAGGACGGATACAGAAAGCAGAGGTTTGAGATGGTGGGGCAGAAGGACCGTTACAGAGTGCAGAGGTTGAAGACTGCGGTACAGAAGGAGTGTTACAGAGAGCAGAGGTTGGAGAATGGGGAGCAGAAGAACTGTTGCAAAGAACAGAGTTTGGAGAGTGCAGTACAGAAGGACTGTTACCGAGAGCAGAGTTTGGAAATTGGGGTGCAGAAGAACTGTTACCGAGATCAGAGGGTGGAGACTGGGGTGCATAGGACTGTTGCAGTGTGCAGAGTTTGGAGACTGAGGTCCAGATGAACTGTTACAGAGTGCAGAGTTTTGAGACTGGGGTGCTGAAAGACAAATACAGAAAGTAGAGGTTGGAGACTGGGGTGTAGAAGGACCGTTACAGAGAGCAGAGTTTGGAGACTGCTGTACAGAAGTACTGTTACAGTGAGCAGAGGTTGGAGACTGGAGTTCTAAGGATCATTGCAGAGAGCAGATGTTTTAGACTGGTGTACAGAAGTATTTTACAGAGAGCATAGGTGGGAGACTGAGCTGCATAAGGACTATTACAGAGACCAGTGCTTGAAGACTTGGGTGCAGAAGGATCTTTTCAGAGAGCAGAGGTTGGAGACTGAGGTGCGGAATGATCGATGAGGAGAGCAGAGGTTGGAGACTATGGTGGGGAACGATAATTACATAGAGCAGATGTTGGAGACTGGGGTGCAGAAGGACAGTTACAGAGAGCACAGGTTGGAGACTGGGGTGCAGAAGAAATGTTTCAGAGAGTAGAAGTTGGAGACTAGGTTGCAGAAGGACTGATACCGAAAGCAGACTTTGAAGACTGTGGTGCAAAAGGACTGTTGCAGAGAACAGAGTTTGGAGACTGGGGTGCAGAATTACCGATGCAGAGAGCTGAAGATAAAGATTTAGGTGCCTAAGATTGTTACAGAGAGCAGAGGTTGGATACTGGGATGCATATGGACTGTTACAGAGAGCAGAGGTTGGAGACTGAGGTGCAGAAGAATCTTACAGAGAGCAGAGGTTAGAGACTAGGGTGCAGAATAACTGTTAAATATAGTAGAGGTCTGAAAATGAGGTGCAGAAAGATCGTTTCAGAGAGAAGAGTTTGGAGACTGGGGTGCAGAAGGCCCATTGTAGAGAGCAGAGGTTGGAGCCTGGGTAGAAGAAGGATCATTGCAGAGAGAAGACGTTGGAGACTGGGGTGCAGAAGGTTGGTTACAGAGAGCAGAGTTTGGAGACTGAGGTGCAGAAATACTGTTACAGAGCAGAGTTTGGAGACTTGGTTGCAGAATGATTGTTACAGAGAGCAGAGTTTTCAGACCTAGGTGCAGAAGGTCTGTTGCAGAGAGCAGATGTTCGAGAGTGGGGTGCAGAAGGACTCTTTCAGAGAGCAGAACTTGGAGGCTGGGGTGAAGAATGATTCATGCAGAGAGCAGAGGTTGGAGACTGGGGTGCAAAAGGACTGTTACAGATATCACATTTTGGAGACTGGTGTGCAGAAAGATATTATAGAGAGCAGAGTTTGGAGACTGAGGTGCAGAGGGACTGTTACAGAGAGCAGAGGTTTGAGACTGGGTTGTAGAATGATTGTTGCAGAGAGCAGAGTTTTCAGACTTAGGTGCAGAAGGACTGTTGCAGAGAGCAGATGTTCGAGAGTGGGGTGCAGAAAAACTTATTCAGAGAGCAGAACATGGAGACTGGGGAGCAGAAGTTTTCTTGCAGGGAACAGAGGTTGGAGACTGGGAAGCAGAAGGCCTGTTACAGATATCACAGTTTGGAGACTGGTGTGCAGAAGGATATTATAGAGAGCAGAGGTTGGAGACTGAGGTGTAGAAGGACTGTTACAGAGAGCAGAGGTTGGAGACTGGGGTGCAGAATGATTGTTGCAGAGAGCAGAGTTTTCAGACTGAAGTCCAGAAGGACTGTTGCAGAGAGCTGATGTTCGAGACTGGGGTGCATAAAGAGTGTTTCAGAGAGCAAAACTTGGAGACTTAGGTGGAGAAGGATTGTTGCAGGGAGCAGAGGTTGTAGACTGGGGTGCAGAAAGACTGTTATAGAGAGCAGAGGTTTTAGACTGGGGTGCAGAAGGCCTGGTACAGAGAGCAGAGCTTTGACACTGTGGTGCAGAATGATTGCTGATAGCTGGTGACCCTCCTTCTGGACACCTTCTTTTCCACACAGTCCATCAGGCCCTCTCTCCTCACCCTGCTCTCTTTTGGCTTTGTGAGCACCTGTGACTTCCACAGTCACTCTAAGCCATGACTCCCAGGCCTATCTCCTGGGAACCTGTCCCGCTGCCTCCTGGAATCTCCTTGGGGAGACCCTGCAGGTACCCAGACTCCAGGCCCAACCTCCTTCCCTCCTTTCCTCTCCCCAGACACGCTTTTTCTCATTTTTTTATATTTTAATGAGTGATCTCACTGCCACTCAGCTACCCCACAAACCAGGTGCCCTCTTGTGTCCTCGTCACCAGGACTTTAAAGTGCTTTACCCAGGGCTCCTCTTCAGAGCTTTTCCCCAAGCTCCAAATGTCACATCTTCAGTTACCAGATATTTCCTTTTAATCTTGTTTTGGCACCCGATTTTTCTCAGAGACTACATGAAAATATTCTAACGAAAGCACATGGACTGTAGAGATTATTATGGCTTAGAAATAAGGTATCCCTCAACCAAAAGCTCATGGTCAGCCACAGTAGCAGTGTTCAGAGGTGAAATAATTAAACTGGGACACTTGTGACCTAATCTGTGGATCCATCCATTTTGTGGGTTAATTATCTGAAAGGCCCACTGTACTGAGAGGAGTGTGGGCAGGTGGAGTGTGGCCGGGGACATGCCCTGGGGAATCACATCTTGTCCCCTAAAAACTGTCTCCTCCCGTCCCCTCCACCACCCCAACCTTCTGGCTTCCATGAGCTAGGGATGCTTCCCCCCTTGTTCCCTTCCACCTTGGCGTCCCACCTCATCTCAGGCCGGCAACAATTGGTCAGCTGGCCCCAGACCAAACCTTCAAGCCAGGAGGCCAGAGTGCATCTCCCCCTCTGGTTTGTTCTGGTAAGGCCTGTGGTAACTGTGGCAACCGTGGACTGACCCAGGGAGTAGGTGTTATTAGTGGATTGGACCCACAACAGTTCCCTAAATCTACAGATTCTGTCATTTTCAGTACTCAAGCCATTTCCCTCTGGATGGCCTGCTTCCAGCCTGCCCTCACCTAGAGTGCAGTCTACTAGTGATTATTGAGATTCTCCAGCCATCCTGGTCCTACCCATTTGCACACCACACCTAGCTCCTAGGCAGCCAGACCCATGGACCTCCTGCTGCCCACTGAGGAGAAAAGAGAGATTTTCTGAGGACCCTGTTAGAAGTCCACTCTTATTTTTTTTAAAGACCACACTCAGAGGACATGTTTCAGGCAGTCCTTCACATGCGTCTTTGAGAAATCAGACTCACAATGATTTTTGTGATTCTCTATCAGGCTCCAATAACCACCGCTCTACTCCCTACTTCTCTGAGATCAACATTTTAGCTTCCAAAAAGAAGTGAAAAACTGCTATTTCTCTTTATGTGTCTGGCTTATTTCACTTAATATAATGTCTCCCATAAGCTAGTTTTAAATAGAAACTGCACAACAAATTCTTTTATGTCAGATTTAAATTTTATTCTGAAGAGATAATTCGAAATGGTCACATATGTTTATGTAGGAAAATGTTCATTAAAATATTTATAGGACTGGAGATGATATGAATGTTTAGCCAAAAAGGAGAGATTAAGTTTATTTAAGAGAGATGTAAGTTTATTGATCATCTCAAGAGATGCAAAAAAAGCATTTAACAAAATATAGCACCCCTACCTTTCAAAACAGTAGAAATACTAGGGACAGAAAGAACTTTGTAAAAGCATTGTAAAAGCTATCTATGCTAAACCCAAGGCAGCATCATTCTAAGTGGAGAAAGGTTGAAAGCATTCACTCTAAAACCTGAAGAAGAAAGGGTGCCCCCTCTTTCACCACTTCTATTCAACTTCAACTTTGAAATTGCCAGAGCCATTGGAAAAAAGAAAGAAATTAAAGGTATACAAATAGGTCAAGAAGAATTCAAATGTCACTCTTTGCTGATAGGATCATGTCATCTTCTTAAATTTTTTATTAGAGCATAATAGTTATACATAGAAGTTGGGTTGATTTGGAAAAGATCCTACGTGCATGGAATCTGATTTACTCCATTCAGTCCCCACCACCCCATATCCCTCCCCTTCCCGCCCCCATTCTCCTTTCTCTACTTATCTTTCTTTGGGTCATTTATCTGTTAATTTCTGACTGGTGCTTTCTACATATACATACAGGTGCAGTTCTCTGTGGTAGACTTCCATGTGCACATAACATGATCTGCGTAAAGACCTTTCACATTTCCTCCCTTCCCAAACCTCTCCACCCTCTCATTCTCCTTCTACTCCACTGATCTTCCCTGTATACTTAAGATAGCCAGTCCAACCCCACTTCATCAACTACTTTCCTCTATTTTTCTCTGGCCCTGAAAATTTTTGCATTGTACAGGAATAGTTAACTTCTGCCTTTCTGAACACAGAGATCAATATTGATGTAAAATGAGAAAAACTCTACATTGGAAAACACTGAAGGCAACACCGACTGCTTTTGCAGATGATGACTCTGCTTTGTAAATTTTTTTCTTAACATTTGCAATGAAAATGAACTTCTTCAAAAATCCTATGTTTACATAAAAGGACAACAGGAGACAGAGATTACTGAGACAGTGAGAAATGACTTCAACACCATGATGAGGTCGAATGGCTTTCTGTTTGCTTCTAGCAATTCTCTGGTTACTCCCACCCACCATCACCCCTGCAAATGTGTGCGGCTCCATGGGTCTGATTTCCTGAGACCAGTGCCACAAGTTATCAGTCTCCAGGCTGCTTTTCATTCGATATTATTTGCCATGATGCTACAGATTAACAAGTTTGTTTGGGGTGCTCTCAGTCCATTCTCACCTTGGTCTCTTTTTCTCTGTTTTTTAGCTATGACAACATTGGAAATGAGCAATCAATCTTTTGTCACTTAATTCATCTTCTGAGGATTTTCCAACCACTCCAAATTACAGGGCTGGTTCTTCATGCTCTTTCTGGTCATTTACCTGACCACTCTCCTGGGAAACATGCTCATAATAGTGGCCACCAGGGTCAGTCCTGCTCTCCAATGTACTTTTTCCTCAGCAATTTGAGCTTCTTGGACGTCTGCTACACATCCACCACGCTCCCAGTATTGCCGGTGAACTTCTTTTTTAAGAAGAAGGCCATTTATTATGAGGGCTGCCTTTCCCAGATCTTCTTCTTGGTGACAAGTGCCTGCACAGAAGGCTTCTTACTGGCTGTGTGGCCAGTATGACTGCTGTGTGGCCACCTGCCGTCCTCCTCAGTACACAGTCGTCATGAGTGTGAAGGTCTGTGTTGGCCTGGTGACTGGGTCCTGGCTGTGTGGGCTGGTGAATTTGGTCACACACACGGTGCTGGCCATCACACCCACTCTGTGTGGGCCCCACCAGATCAGCCACTTTCTCTGTGAC
This sequence comes from Ictidomys tridecemlineatus, assembly GCF_052094955.1. Lineage (NCBI taxonomy): Eukaryota > Metazoa > Chordata > Mammalia > Rodentia > Sciuridae > Ictidomys > Ictidomys tridecemlineatus. The sequence continues at coordinate 181,468 of NW_027524043.1, forward strand.
ACCCCATTGCTCCTGAAGCTCTCCTGCTCAGACAAATCTGACAACGAGACTGCGCTCCACGTGGTCAGTGCCACCATGGGCCTGAGCCCCTGCCTCTTCACTGCAGGCTCCTATGCACTCATCATGGCAGCCATCCTGGGGATTCCCTCTGCCTAGGGCAGGAGGAAGGCATTCTCCACCTGTGCGTTCCCCCTCACTGTCATGGTGGTCTTCTATGGAACAGCCAACGTCCACTATGAAAGGCCCAGAGAAGGCTGGACATGGACACCCTGGTCACTGTGCTCTTCTGTGTGGTGAGCCCCCTGTTGAGCCCCGTCATTTACAGCCTGAGAACAACGAGGTCCAGAGTGCCCTGAGGAAGCTGGCTTGAGGGTGTGCATCTCTTTGCATGATTAAAGTCTAGACCAATCTTCAAACTGGAGTATACAATCATCTGAAAAAAGATGCCTCCCAGGGACTTGAAGGCACATGGTTAGAGAGTCTGTATCTGGAGCTTCAACTCCAACTCCCGCTTTTAAAATCTCTGATACTCCTTTCTCTCCGCTCTTTCCACAAACACCCTTTTCCCACTTTCAGGTTCAAGTGTGTCGGACACCTTGTGTGGGTGTTTGGCACCATCTCTGTCCTTCTGTGTTCTCCCCACACCAAAGGGACAGAAAGTACAAGAACCTCGTTTCCCACACTCCCCTGCCTGCAGGCCTCAATTTTAGGAGGTTCTGTCAAGATCAGCCAAACACTAGGCAGAGAGGAAGAAAAGAAAGAAAGAAAGCGGGTTCTTTTGGATCCCATAGCAGTAGCAGCAAACCAGCCCTCTTGAGGCAGGAACTAATCTCCTTTGTGCCAGGAGCTGTGTGTGCAGACTCCTAGACAGCGGTTCCTGAATGTGGGTCACAGTATCGTGGAATAAGAGTCTCTTTCTAGGGAATTTCGAGTTTCCATATATGGGGTGGTGTAACCTGCCCTATTTTCCTTTTTTCTTTCAGATCTCCCAACCATTTTATAACTTTCTTCTGTGTCAACTTCCTCTACCCTAAGACATCAAGAGTCGTTCTTCATCTCTGCCTGACCACGGTGGCACTGACCACAATAGTGGTTTACATCAGAGATAGTTCTAGATAACAGATCTGTGGAGGTAGGTTGGATGTCTGACCTGAGGGAATTGAATATGTTGATGATGTCACAGCCCATGGGAAAGGAGACCTGATAATTCCTGGTGTGCAATGACCCAACAGAGACTTTAAGTTATAGTGGCCTGAAATCTAATGTCTATGGAAAACTGAGCTTTGGAATAACACCATCGACCTTCAGGGTGGGAATGAACATTACAACTTGACTACAGACTGCTGTTACTGACTGGAGTGGGAGACTTACAGAAAGAAAATGATAGGTTTAAGCATTATATTCCTCCTTCAAGTCAGGTTCAGATCATCAGAAATATTTTCTCTCTGGAAACTGATAAAGGTTAATATTAAAATAAAACATCCAATTCTCCAAATTGCAGAAGTACAAAGAAAATTATAGATCCACAATTTCTCCAGGTCTTTCTTATTTCAATTAGGACATTAATGGGGGAATGATTGAGACCCTGTTAATTAGAATGGCAAAATACCAGTGGAATTAGACAAATCTCAGAGCCTTGAACCCTGAAATCTCCATTAACCCTCTTTGATGTCAGAAGCAGCCCCTCCTCCCCCGAGGAGACTAGCTTTTCTTAATTGAAGACCCTATGGTGACACTACCTGGGCAGTTGTCTTTTTTTTTTAAGAGAGAGTGAGAGAGGAGAGGAGAGGTGAGGGGAGAGAGAGAGAGAGAGAGAGAGAGAGAGAGAGAGAGAGAGAGAGAGAGAGAGAGACAGAGACAGAGAGACAGAGAGAGAGAGAGAGAGAATTTTTAATATTCATTTTCTAGTTCTCGGCGGACACAACATCTTTGTTGGTATGTGGTGCTGAGGATCGAACCCGGGCCGTACGCATTCCAGGCAAGCGCAATACTGCTTGAGCCACATTCCCAGCCCAATTGTCTTTAAGATGCTCATCTATCATCCCACATTGTCACCAGACTCTTAATTGGGGTCTGATCCTAGAAAGCCTCAGGTAAGAGTATAAAATATAGCTTAGGAGAGTATAAGGGTCACACCGAAATAAAAGGTAAATATTTTACTATATTTTGTTAATAGGAGCTTTAAGAATATATAAGAGAATTTGTTTGAGTTTTCTAAACCAAAGAAGTCAGGACATATTGCTGGATCATCTTGAATGTAGTCACAGGGACGTAATCACCAGAAATGTTAGTGCCAAGGATTTTCCTGAGCCATGGGAAGTGGCTATTAGACTCTCTTTGGTTGATGGACTGAAATCTGGACTCAGTGTTTGCTTCAGTTCAATGACCAATATGATCCTGGAATAATGGAGAGGATGGTGATCAGAAATAAATAAGGTGTTGGATGGCGTGTTATGTGACCCTTTCCCTGGCCTCACAGCTGGATCTGGAGGAGGGCCTGGAGCACCAGCCATCGCCAAGGCCTCGTGGACATGCGTTCAGAAGGCAGCACCAGATCCTTGTGAAACCCGCAGCCGCTGTCCTCGGCAGCCTTGGAAGACATTTACAGATGGCATCGTTGAAACGGGCTCCCTGATTTCAGTGAGAATAAGGGGACCCTGAAGTAGAAGAGGCCATGTGGTGGAGCAGTGATCAGAACATTGGAATCTGTAGAGATTTTTGACAGTGGTAAATGATCGTGGTACTTATAGATGGGAAAAAATGGGCACCCTCCTAGAATAATGCCTGTCCCATGTAATGTGAAACTCTTCTTTTCACACTTCATTGGTGCATTGTAGTGGTCCATAATGGTGGGATTTGCTGACACATATTTGAACATGCACACAAAATAACCGTGAACTTTGGCCAATATTATTCCAATATTTCCCTTTTCCTCACCTCCTCCCCTGTTGCTTTCACTCTACTGATCTTCCTTCAACTTTCATGATGAGACTCCCTTCCCAACTTTCCTTCATTTTCCCGTTCTAGCTTTAACAGAGGAAAAACATACGGCCCTTAACTTTCTGTGTTGCTTATTTCCCTTAATGTTCTGAAGATCCATCCATCTTCCAGAATAACATAATTTTGTTCTTCTTTATGGCTGAATGAAATTCCAGTGTGCATATACCAGATGTTCTTATCCATTCGTCCACTGATGTCACCTTGGCTGGTTCATGGGCATGTATGTGTCATTATAGTATGATGACTTCGATCTGCTGTGATAAATACCAAGCAGAGGTAGAGCTGGGTCACAGGGTGGTCCATGACTACTCCTGAGGAGCCTCCATTCCGATTTCCGTGGTGATTGTGCTGATTTACATGCTCACCAACAGGGTGAGAGTGCTCCTTTCTCTCCAATTCTTTCCTTGTCACACTGGTTATTGTTTGTATTCTGGTGGTTGCCTTTGTCACTGAAGTGAGATGAAATCTCAGGGTAGTCTTGACTTGCAAGTATTTTCATATATTTGTTGGCCACTCACATATTTTCTTCTAAGACTTGTCTGTTTAGTTCATTTAGTTTTCCATTTGGTAATTGGGTTATATGATAATTTGGTTATTAAATAATTGTGGGTTTGTTATTAAGTTTTTTGAGTTCTATATTAATATTCTGTATATTGATCTTCTTTTAGAAGAGCCCCTCATAAATATTTTCTCCCTTTCTGTAGGTTCTCTCTTCATATACTAATTGTCTTTTTTTGCTGTGCAGAACCTTCTAAATTTCATGCCATTCTATTAGCTAACTTTTGGTGTTATCTTTTGAGCTTTGGCATCCTATTGAGAAAGTCATTGCCTCTGCCTGTAGGTTGGAGTATTGACTTTGTTTTTTTCTAGAAACTGCATAATTTCTGGTCTAGTGCCTGGGTCTTTAATGCATTTTGAGTTGATTTTTTGCAGGTGAGCAATAGTTCAGGTCTCATTCTTCTGCATTTGGACAGGGGTGTAGAAGGACTGTTTCAGAGAGTAGATGTTAAAGACTGGGGTGCAGAAGAACAGTTGCAGAGAGCAGAAGTTGGAGACTGAGTTGCAGAAGGACTGTTACAGAAAGCAGGGTTTGGAGACTGGGGTGCACAAGGATCATTGCAGAGAGAAGAGTTTTTTGACTGAGGTGCAGAAGGACTGTTGCAGAGAGCAGATGTTTGAGACTGGGGTTCAGAAAGACTTTTGCAGAGAGCAGAGGTTGGAGACAATGGTGCAAAAGGATGGTTGGAGACAGCAGAGTTTAGAGTCTGGGGTGCAGAAGGACCATTACAGAGGTCAGAGTTTGGGAACTGATGTGCAGAAAAATTGTTACAGAGAACAGAAGTTGAAGACTCTGGTGCAGAAAGACCCTTAAAGAGAGAAGAGGTTGGAGACTGCAGTACAGAAAAACTGTTACAGAGAACAGAGGTTGGAGACTGGGGTGCCGAATGACTGAAAATGAAAGCAGATGTTGGAGACCTGGGTGCAGAACGACCCTTAAATAGAGCAGAGGTAGGAGACTCCGGTTCAGAAGGACTGTTACAGAGAGCAGAGGTTGAAGACTGGGGTGCAGAAGGACTGTTGCAGAGAGCAGAGTTTAAAGACTGGGGTACAGAAGGCCTGATAGAGAAAGCAGATTTTGAAGACTGGGGTCCAGAAACACTGTTACAGAGAGCAGAGGTAGGAGACTCCTGTTCAGAAGGACTTTTACAGAGACCAGAGGTTGGAAACTGGGGTGTACAAGGACTGTTGGAGAGAACGAGGTTGGAGACTGAGGTGCAGAAATAATGTTTCAGAGAGCAGAGGTTAGAGACTGGGGTGCAGAAGGCTCGTTGCAGAGAGTAGAGGTTGGAGATTGGGGTGCAGAAGGCCTCTTACAGAGAGCAGAGTTTGGAGACTTGAGTGCAGAAGGCCTGTTACAGAGAGCAGAAGTTAGAGACTGGGGTGCAGAAGAACTGTTACAGAGAGCACAGTTTGCAGCCTGGGTTTCAAAAGGGTTTTACAGAAAGCAGAGGTTGGAGACTGAGGTACAGAAAAACTGTTACAGAGAGCAGAAGTTGGAGACTGGGGTGCAGAAAGGTTGTTGTAGAGAGCAGAGTTTTCAGACTGAGGTACAGAAGAACTGTTGCAAAGAGCAGATGTTGGAGACTGGGGTGCACAAGGACTGTTGCAGCGAGGAGAAGTTGAAGACTGGGGTGCAGAAGGATCTTTGGAGAGAGCACAGGTTGGAATCTGGGGTGCAGAAGGACTGATACATAAAGCAGAGGTTGGAGACTGTGTTGCAGAAGGACTTTTACAGAGAGCAGAGTTTGGAGACTGGGGTGCAGAAGGATGTTACAGAGAGCAAAGGTTGGAGACTGGGGTGCACAAAAACTGATGCAGAAAGCAGAGTTTGGAAAACTGGGGTGTAGAAGGACCCTTACAGAGAGCAGAGGTTGGAGAATGCAGTACAGAAGGACTGTTACAGAGAGCAGAGTTTGAAGACTGGGGTGGAGAAGAACTGTTTCAGAGAACAGATGTTGGAGTCTGCGGTGCAAAATGACTGTTGCAGAGAGCAGAGGATGGAAACTGGGGTGTAGAAGGACTGTTGCACAGAGCAGAGGTTGCAGACTGAGTTGCAGAAGGACTGTTACAGCGGGCAGAGTTTGGAGATTGTGGTGGAAAACGACGCATACAGAAAGCTGAGTTTGGATACTGTGGTGAATAAGGACCCTGACAAAGAACAAAGGTTGGAGACTGCAATACAGATGAACTGTTACAGAGAGCAGAGTTTGGAGACTGGAGTGAAGAATAACTGTTTTAGAGAACACAGTTTTGAGACTGGGGTGCAGAAAGATATTTGCAGAGAACAGAGGTTGGAGACTGGGGTGCAGAAGGATCGTAAAAGAGAGCAGAGTTTGGAGACTGTGGTGCAGAAGGACTTTTACAGATAGCACAGGTTTAAAACTGGGGTGCAGTAGTCCTTTTACAGAGAGCACAGGTTGGAGACTGAGGTGCAGAAGGACCCTTACAGAGACCAGAGTTTGGAGACTGCAGTACAGAAGGACTGTTTCAGAGAGCAGTGGTAGGAGACAGGTGTACAGAAGGATCTGACAGAAAGCATAGGTTGGACACTGGGGTGCAGAAAGATTGTTGCTGAGAGCAGAGGTTGGAGACTGGGGTTCAGAAGGATCATTGAAGAGAGAAGAGGATGGAGACTGGGGTCAAAAGACCTGTTACAGAAAGCAGAGTTTGGAGATTTGGGTGTAGAAGATCTTTTACAGAGAGCAGGGCATGGAGACTGGGGTGTGAAAGAACAGTTACAGAGAGCAGAGTTTAAAGACTGGGTTGCAAAAGGATCTTACAGAGAGCAAAGGTTGAAGACTGAGGTACAGAAGGACTGTTACAGAGAGCAGAGGTTGGAGACTGAGGTGCAGAAGGATCATTGCAGAGAGCAGAGTTTTCAGACTGAGGTGCAGAAGGCCTGTTAAAGAAAGCAGAGGTTGGAGACTGGTGTGTACAACGACTGTTTCAGAGAGTAGAGGTTGGAGATTGGCGTTCCAAAGGATTGTTGCCGACAGCAGAGGTTGGAGACTGGGGTGGAGAAGGACTGCTGCAGAGAGTAGAGGTTGGAGACTGAGGTGCAGAAGCACTGTTACAGAGAGCAGAGGTTGGAGACTGGGGTTCAGAAGGACTGATACAGAAATCAGACTTTGGTGACCTGGGTGCAGAAGGGACTGTTGCAGAGAGCAGAGGTTTGAGACTGGGGTGGAGAAAGACTGTTTCAGAGAGAAGATGTTGGAGACTGGGGTGCAGAAAGACTGTTGCAGAGAGCAGAGGTTTGAGATTGGGCCGCAGAAGTACTGTTTCAGAGAGCAGAGGTTGGAGTTTGAGGTGCAGAAGAACTGTTACAGAGACCAGAGGTTAGAGACAGGGGTTCAGAAGGACTGATACAGAAAGCAGAGTTTAGAGACTGGGGTGCAGAAATACCGTTACAGAGAGCAGAGGTTGGAGACTGCAGTACAGAAGGACTGTTACAGAGAGCAGAGGTTGGAGATTGCAGTGGAAAAGGACTGTTACAGAGAGCATATTTTGGAGACTTGGGTGAGGAAGGACTGTTGCAGAGAGAAGAGGTTTAAAACTGGGGTACAGAAGGACTGTTGCAAAGAGCAGAGGTTGCAGATTGAGGTGCAGAAGGACGGTTAAAGAGAGCAGAGTTTGGAGACTGTGGTGCCGAAGGACTGTTGTAGAGAGCAGATGATGGAGACTGGGGTGCAAAAGGACTGTTGCATAGAGTAGAGGTTAGAGACTTGTGTGCAGAAGAACTATTGCAGAGAGTAGATGTTGTAGATTGGGTTGCAGGAGAAGTGTTGCAGAGAGGAGAGGTTATAGACTGGGTGGAGAAAGACTGTTGCAGAGAGTAACATTTGGAGATTGGGGTGCCATAGGACTGTTGCAGAGGGCAGAGGTCGGAGACTGAGGTTTAGAAGGATCGTTGCAGAGAGTAGATTATGGAGACTGGGGTATAGAAGGAGTGTTCTAGAGAGCAGAGGTTGAAGACTGAGGTGCAGAAAAATTGTTACAGAGAGCAGTGTTTGGAGACTGGGGTGCAGGACAGAGACTGAGAGCAGAGTTTGGAGACTGGGGTGCAGAAGGACTATTACAAAGAAAAGAATTATGAGACTGGGGTGCAGAAGTACTGTTAAAGAGAGCAGAGTTTGGAGACTTCTTTTCAGAAGGATCATACAGAGAGCAGAAATTGGAGACTGAGGTGCAGAAGGACTGTTACAGAGAGTAAATGTTGAAGACTGAAATGTAGAAAGACCATTGTATAGAGCAGAGGTTGGAGACTGAGGTGGATAAGGACTGTTGAGGAGTGCAGAGGTTGGAGACTTTGCTGTAGAAGGACTGTTGCAGAGAGCAGAGTTTGGAGATTGGGGTGCCGAAGGACTGTTGCAGAAAGCAGAATTTAGAGACTGAGGTGCAGAAGGACCGTTGCAGAGAGGTGAGGTGGGAGATTGAGGTGCAGAAAAATTGTTTCAGAGTGCAGTTGAAGGTTACTGGGGTACAGAAGGACTGAACCAAAGAGAAGAGGTTGGATACTGGGGTGCAGAATGCCTGTTACAGAGAGCAGAGTTTGGAGACTGAGGTAATGAAGGATCGTTACAGAGAGCAGATGTTGCAGACTGAGGTGCAGAAGGACTTTTACTAAGAGGAGAGGTTGCAGACTGGGGTGCAGAAGTATTCTTACAGAGAGCAGACGATGGAGACTGGGGAGCAGAAGGAGTGTTCTAAAAAGCAGATTTTGGAGATTGGGTTGCAGAAGAACTGTTACAGAGAAAAGCTGTTTGAGACTAGGGTGCCGAAGGCCTGTAACTGAGAGCAGAAGTTGGAGACGGAGGTGCAGAAAGACAGTTGCAGAGAACAGAGTTTGGAGACTGAGTTTCAGAAGGACTGTTTCAGAGAGCAGAGTTTGGAGACTGCAGTACAGAAGGACTGTTACAGAGAGTAGATCTTGAAGACTGGGGTGCAGAAGGAATGTCACAGAAATCAAAGTTTGGAAACTGGGGTGCAGAAGCATCTTATAGAGACCAGAAATTGGAGACTGGGGTGCAGAAGGTCTGTTGCAGAGAGCAGACATTGGAGACTGGGGTGCAGAAGGATCGTTGCAGAGAGTAGAGGTTGGAGACTTGCGTGTAAAAAAACTGTTGCAGAGAGCAGTTGCTTGAGACTGGGGTTTAGAAGGACTTTTGCAGAGAGCAGAGGTTGGAGACTGAGGTGCAGAAGGACTGTTACAGCGAGCAGAAGTCGGAGACTGGGGTGCAAAAGGACCTTTACAGAGAGGAGAGTTTGGAGAGTGCAGTACAGAAGGACTGTTATCGAGAGCAGAGTTTGGAGACAGGGGTGCAGAACGACTATTGCAGAAAAAGGGTTTGGAGACTGGGATGCAGTAGAAATGTTGCAAATAGCAGAGATTGGAGACTGAGTTGCAGAAGGACTTTTACAGAGAGCAGAGTTTGGAGACTTGGGTGCACAAGGATTGTTTCAGAAAGCAGAGTTTGGAGACTTCTTTTCAGAATGATCATACAGAGAGCAGAGGTTGGAGAGTGGGGTGCAGAAGGACTTAGGAAGAGAGCAAAAGTTGGAGACTCAGTTGTAGAAGAATCATTGCATAGAGCAAAGTGGAGACTGGGGTGCAGAAGGATCATAACAGAGAGAAGAAGTGGGAGACTGGGGTGCAGAAGGACAGTTACAGAGAGCACAGTTTGGAAACTGGGGTGCAGATAGAATTTGGCAGAAAGCAGAAGTTGGATACTGGGGTGCAGAAAGACTGTTGCAGAGAGCAGAGGTTGGAGACTGAGTTGCAGAAGGACTGTTTCACATAGCAGACGTTGGATCCTGGGGTAAAAAATTACGATACAGAAAGCAGAGGTGGGAGACTGGGGTGCAGAAGAATTGTTACAGAGAGCAGAGGTTGGAGACTGGTGTGCAGAAGGACTGTTACAAAGAGCAGAGGTTGAAGACTGGTGTGTAGAAGGACTGTTGCAGAGAGCAGAGGTTGGAGACTTGGGTGCAGAAGGACTATTGCAGAGAGCAGAGTTTGGAGATTGGGGTGCAGAAGGACTGATACAGAGAGCAGAGTTTGGAGACTGGGGTGCAGAAGACCTGCTACAGAGAGCAGAGGTTGGAGACTGGGTGCAGAAGGGCTGTTACAAAGAGCAGAGTTTGGACACTGGGTTGCAGAAGGATATTACGTAGAGCAGAGTTTGGAGTCTGAGGTGCAGAAGAATTGTTACAGAGAGCAGAGGATGGTGACTGAAATGCAGTAGGATCATTGCTGAGAGCAGAGTTTGGAGACTGGTGTGCAAAAGGATCGTTGCAGAGAGCAGAGTTTGGAGACTTGAGTGAAGAAGGAGGATTGCAGAGAGCAGATGTTGGAGACTTGAATGCAGAAGGACTGTTGCAGAGAGCAGATGTTTGAGACTGGGTTGCAGAAGGATCATTGCAGAGAGCAGAGGTTAGACACTGGGGTTGAGAAAGACTGTTACACAGTTTAGAGGTTGGAGACTCGGGTGAAGAAGGACTGTTGCAGGGAGCAGGTGTTGGAGACTTGGGTGCAGAAGGACTGTTGCAGAGAGCAGAATTTGGAGACTGAGGTCCAGAAGGACTGTTGCAGATAGCAGAGTTTGGAGACTGGGGTGCAGAAGGACTGTTTCACATAGCAGACGTTGGAGCCTGGGGTAAAAAATTACGATACAGAAAGCAGAGGTGGGAGACTGGGGTGCAGAAGAATTGTTACAGAGAGCAGAGGTTGGAGACTGGTGTGCAGAAGGACTGTTACAAAGAGCAGAGGTTGAAGACTGGTGTGTAGAAGGACTGTTGCAGAGAGCAGAGGTTGGAGACTTGGGTGCAGAAGGACTATTGCAGAGAGCAGAGTTTGGAGATTGGGGTGCAGAAGGACTGATACAGAGAGCAGAGTTTGGAGACTGGGGTGCAGAAGACCTGTTACAGAGAGCAGAGGTTGGAGACTGGGTGCAGAAGGGCTGTTACAGAGAGCAGAGTTTGGACACTGGGTTGCAGAAGGATATTACGTAGAGCAGAGTTTGGAGTCTGAGGTGCAGAAGAATTGTTACAGAGAGCAGAGGATGGTGACTGAAATGCAGTAGGATCATTGCTGAGAGCAGAGTTTGGAGACTGGTGTGCAGAAGGATCGTTGCAGAGAGCAGAGTTTGGAGACTTGAGTGAAGAAGGAGGATTGCAGAGAGCAGATGTTGGAGACTTGATTGCAGAAGGACTGTTGCAGAGAGCAGATGTTTGAGACTGGGTTGCAGAAGGATCATTGCAGAGAGCAGAGGTTAGACACTGGGGTTCAGAAAGACTGTAACACAGTTTAGAGGTTGGAGACTCGGGTGAAGAAGGACTGTTGCAGGGAGCAGGTGTTGGAGACTTGGGTGTAGAAGGACTGTTGCAGAGAGCAGAATTTGGAGACTGAGGTCCAGAAGGACTGTTGCAGATAGCAGAGTTTGGAGACTGGGGTGCAGAAGGACCGTTTCAGAGAGCAGAGTTTTGAGACTGCAATACAGGAGGACTGTTACAGAGAGAAGTGGTTGGAGATTGGGGTGGAGAAGAAATGTTTAAGAGTTCAGATGTTGGAGACTGGGGTGCAGAAGAACTGCTGCAGAGAGCAGAGTTTAAAGACTGGGGTTCAGAAGAACTGTTGCAGAGAGCAGAGGTTGGAGACTTAGGTGCAGAAAGAATGTTACAGAGAGCAAAATTTGGAGACAGGGGTACAGAATTACTGATACAGAAAGCAGAGGTTGGAGACTGAGGTGCAGAAGGACCGTTACAGAGAGCAGAGGTTGGAGACTGAGGTTCAGAAGGACTGCTGCAGAGAGCAGAGATTAGAGAATGGGGTGCAGAAGGACTGTTAAGGAGAGCAGTATTTGGAGACTAGTGTACAGTAGGACCAGTGCAGAATCCAGAGGTTGGAGACTGTGGTGGAAAAGGAATGTTACAGAGAGCAGAGTTTGAAAACTGGGATGCATAAGGATCTTACAGAGAGCAGATTTTGGAGACAAGGGTGCAGATGGACTGATGAGGAGAGGAGACGTTGGAGTCTGGGGTGCTGAAGGCCTGTTACAGAGAACAGGGTTTGGAGACTAAGGTAAAGAAGGCCTGTTAATGACAGCAGAGTTTGAAGACTGGGGTGCAGAAGGATTGTTATAGAGAGCAGAATTAGAATACTGGGTGGCAGAAGGATCTTACAGAGAGCAGAGTTTGGAGACTGAGGTGAAGGAGGACTGTTAAAGAGAGCAGTGGTTGGAGACTGGGGTGAAGAGGGATAGTGCAGAGAGAAAAGGTTTCAGACTGAGGTGTAGAAGGACTTTTACAGAGAGCAGAGGTTGGAGACTGAGGTGCAGAAGGACTGTTACAGGAAGCAAATTTTGGAGACTGAGTTGCAGAAGGATCTTTCATAGAGGAGAGTTTGGGGACTGAGGTGCACAAGGACTGTTACAGAGAGCAAAGGTTGGAGTCTGTGTTGGAGAAGGATTGTTGCAGAGAGCAAAATTTTCAGACTTAGGTGAAGAAGGACTGTTGCATAGAGCAGATTTTGGAGACTGGGGTGAAGAAAGATTGTTACAGAGAGCAGAAGTTGGAGACTGGGGTGCAGAACAACTGCTACAGAGAGCAGAGGTTGGAGACTGGGGTGCAGAAGGACTGATACAGAGAGCAGAGTTCTGAGACTGGGGTGCAGAAGAACATTTACAAGGAGCGGAGTTTTGAGACTCGGTTTAAAAGGGTCTTACACAGAGCAGAGGTATGAGACTGAGGTTCAGAAGGACTGTTGCAGAAAGCAGATTTTGGAGACTGGGGTGCAGAAGGACTCTTGCAGAGAGCAGAGGTTGAAAACTGAGGTGGAGAATTACTGTTTCAGAGAAAGCGGTTGGAGACTGGTGTACATAAGAATTGTTGCAAAGAGCAGAGGTTTAAGACTGAGGTACAGAAAGATCGTTGCAGATAGCAGAGGTGGAGACTTGGCTGCAGAAGGATTGTTACACAGAGCACACGTCGCAGACTGGGGTGCATAAGGAATGTTGCAGACAGCAGCGGTTGGAGACTGGGGTGCATAAGGACTGTTGTAGAACACAGAGTTGGATATGAGGTGCAGAAGGACTGTTACAGAGAGCATAGGTTCGAGACTGGGGTGCAGAAGGCCTGTTACAGAGAGCAGAGTTTGGAGACTGGGGTGCAGAAGGACTGTTACAGAGACCAGAGTTTGGAGACTGGGTTGCAGAAGGATCTTACAAAGATCAGAGGTTGGAGACTCAGGTGCAGAAGCACTGTTGCAGAGAGTAGAGTTTGGAGACTGAGTTGCAGAATGACGGTTGCAGAGAGTAGATGTTTAAGACTGGGGTACAGAATTATTGTTGCCGAGAGAAGAGGTTAGAGGCTGGGTTACAGAAAGACTGTTGTAGGGAGCAGAATTTGGAGACTTAGGTTCAGAAGGACTTTTACAGAGAGCAGAGGTTGGAGACTGGGATGCAGAAGGACTGTTGCAGAGAACAGAGGTTGAAGACTGGGGTGCAGAAGTATCATGGAAGAGAGCAGAATTTTCAGTTGAGGTGAAGAAGGACTAATGCAGAGAGAAGATGTTGGAGACTGGGGTGCAGAAAGCCTGTTACAGAGAGCAGAGTTTGGAGAAAGGGTGCAGAAGGACTGTTACAGAGAGCAGATTTTTGAGATTTGTTTGCAAAAGTATCTTCCAGAGAGTAGAGGTTGGAGACTGAGATGCATAAAGACTGTTACAGAGAGTAGAGGTTGGATACTGAGGTGCAGATGGTCAATTGCAGAGAGCAGAGGTTGAAGACTGAGGTGCAGAAGGACTGTGACAGAGAGCAGAGTTTGGAGACTGAGGTGCAGAAGGACTGATACAGAAAGCAGAGTTTAAAGACTGGGGTGCAGAAGGACCACTACAGAGAGCAGAGGTTGGGGACTGCGGTGCAGAAGAACTGTTACAGAGAGCAGAGGTTGGAGACTGGGGTGCAGAAAGACTGTTGCAGAGAATAGAGGTTAGCGACTGAGGTGCAGATAAACCATTGACGATAGCAGAGTTTAGAGACTGGGGTTCAGAAGAACTGTTGTAGAGAGCAGACGTAGGAGACTGGGGTGCAGAAAAATTGTTGCAGAGAGCAGAGGTTGGAGATTGGGGTGCACGACTGGTAAGAAAGCTGAGGATGGAGACTGGAGTTTGGAAAGACCGTTACAGAGAGCAGAGATTGGTGACTGATTGGGGTGCAAAAGTAGTTTTACAAAGAGCAGAGATTGGAGACTGGGGAGCGGAAGGACTGTTGCAAGAACAGATGTTTAAGACAGGGTTGCAGAAGGACCTTTGCAGAGAGCAGAGTGTGGAGACTGAGGTGCAGAAGGATTGTTACAGAGAGCAGAGTTTGGAGACTGAAGTGCAGAAGAACTGTTACTGAGAGTAGAGTTTGGACACTGGGGTAAAGAAACATATTACAGCGAGCAGAGGTTGGACACTAGGGTGAAGAAGGACTGTTGCAAAGAGCAGAATTTGGAGACTGGGGTGCAGAAGGATTGTTACAGAGAACAGAGGTTGGATACTGAGGTGCAGAAGGACTGTTGCATAGAGCAGAATTTGGAGATTTGGGTGCAGAAGGACTATTGCAGAGAGCAGAGGTTGGAGACAGGAGTGCAGAAGGAATGATAGAGAAAGCAGAGTTTGGAGACTGTGGTACAGGAGGTTCATTACAGAGAGCAGAGGTTGGAGTCTGCAGTACAGAAGGACTGTTACAGAGAGCAGAGGTTGGAGACTGGGGTTCAGAAGGACTTTTGTAGAGATTAGATGATGAAGACTGGGGTTCAGTAGGACTGTAGCTGAGAGCAGACGTTGAAGACTGTGGTGCAGAAGGACTGATACAGAAAGCAGTGTTTGAAGACTGAGGTGCAGAAGGACGGTTACAGGGAGCAGAGTTTGGAGACTGCAGTACAGAAGGACTGTTACAGAGAGCAGAGTTCGGAGACGGGGTTGCAGAAGGATCTGAAAGAGAGCAGAGTTTGGAGACTCGGGTGCAGAAGGACTGTTGCAGAGAGCAGACGTTGGGAACTGGGGTGCAGAAGGAACCTTCCAGAGAGCAGAGGTTGGCAACTGGGGTGCAGATGGACTCTTGCAGAGAGCAGAGGTTGGAGACTGAGGTGCAGAAGGGCTGCTACAGGGAGCAGAGTTTGGAGACTGGGATGTAGAAAGACTGTTGTAGTAAGCAGAGGTTGGAGACTGAGTTGGAGAAGGAATGTTACAGAGAGCAGAGTTTGTAAACTGGGGTGCAGAAAGACTGTTACATAGAGCAGAGTTTGGAGACTGCAGGACAGAAGGACTGTTACACAGAGCAGATGTTGGAGACTGTGGTGCAGAAGGACTGTTGCAGAGTAGATGTTGGATACTGGGGTGCAGAAAGACTGTTTCAGTGAGCAGAGGTTGGAGACTGTGGTGCAAAAGGACTGATACAGAAAGCAGAGTTTGGAGACTGGGATGCAGAAGAACCATTACAGAGAGCAGAGGTTACAGACTAAGGTACAGAAGAACTTTTCTAGAGAACAAGGTTGAAGACTGGGGTGCATAGGGACAATTGCAGAGGGCAGACGTTGGAGACTGCGGTGCAGAAGAAATGTTACTGAGAGCAGAGTGTGGAAACTGGGGTGCAGAAGAATCTTAAAGAGAGGAACGTTTGGAGACTGGGGTGCAGAACGATTGTTGCAGAGAGCAGAAGTTGGAGACTGGGGTGCAGAAGGACTGTTGCAGAGAGCAGTTGTTGAAGACTGAGGTGCAGAAAACCTGTTACAGAGAGCAGTGTTTGGAGACTGGGGACCAGAACGATCTTACAGAGAGAAAATTTTTGAGACTGGGGTGCAGAAGGATTATTGCAGAGAGCAGACTTTGGAGACTGAGGTGCAGAAGGATCGTTGCAGAGAGTAGATTATAGAGACTGGTGTATAGAAGGACTGTTCTAGAGAGCAGAGTTTGGAGACTGGGGTGAAGAAGGACTGTTGCAGAGAGCAGTTGTTGAAGACTGAGGTGTACAAAAACTGTTACTTAGAGCAGAGTTTAGAGACTAAGGTGCAGAAGGACTGTCCCAGAGAGGAGAAGTTGGAGACTGGGTGCAGAAGGACTGTGCAGAGTGCAGTGTTTGGAGACTGGGTTGCAGAAAGACTTTTACAGAGAATAGAGTTTAGAGACTGCTGTAATGAAGGACTGTTAAAGAGAGAAGAGGTTTTAGAAAGGTGTGCAGAAGGATCTTACAGAGAGCAGAGGTTAAAGATTGGGGTGCAATAGGACTGATGAAGAGAGCAGAGGTTGGAGAATGAGGTGCAGAAGGATTGTTGCAGAGAGAAGATGTTGGATACTGAGGTGCAGAAGGCCTGTTACCCAGAGCAGAGCTTAGAGACTGGGGAGCAGATGACCTGTAACATACAGCAGAGTTTGGAGACTGAGTGGCATAAGGATCTTAAAGAGAGAAGAGGTTGGTGACTGAGGTGCCGAAGGACTGTCAGAGAGAGCAGAGGTTGGAGACTGGGGTTCAGAAGGATCCTTTCAGAGAGCAGAGTTTTCAAAATGAGGTTTAAAAAAAACTGTTGCAGAGAGCAGATGTAGGAGCCTGGGGTGCAGAAGAACTGTTGCAGATTGCAGAGGTTGGAGACATGGGTGTAGAAGGATCATTGCAGAGAACATAGGGTGCAGACTGGGGTGCTGAAGGAGTGTTACAGACAGCAGAATTTTGAGCCTGGGGTGAAGAAGGAGTGTTATAGAAAGCAGAGTTTGGAGACTGGTTTTTAGAAGGAGCTTCCAGAGAGCAGAGGTTGGCGACTGAGGTGCAGAAGGACTGTTACAGAGAGTAGATGTTGAAGACTGATTTGCAGAAAGACCTTTGCAAAGAGAACAGGATGAAGACTGATGTGCAGAAGGACTGTTGCAGAGTGCAGAGTTTGGAGACTTGGGTGTAGGACTGTTGCAGAGAGCAGAGGTTGGAGTTTGGGGTTTCAAAAACTGTTGCAGCGAGCAGACGTTAGAGACTGAGGTGCAGAAGGTCTGTTACAGAGCACAGGTTGGAGACTGAGTGCAGAAGGACTGATATAGAAAGCAGAGGTTTGAGAGTGGTGTGCAGAAGGACCGTTAGATATAGAAGAGTTTGGAAACTGCAGTACAAAAGTACTGTTACAGAGAGCATAGTTTGGAGACTGGGGTATAGAAGTACTGTTGCAGAGAGCAGAGGGTGGAGACTGGGGTGCAGTAGGACAATTGCAGAGTGCAGAGGTTGCAGACTGTGGTGGAGAAGGACTGTTACAAAGCAGAGTTTGGAGACTGTGGTTCAGAAGCCCTGACACAGAACGCAGAGGTTGGAAACTCGGGTGCAGAAGGACCCCTAAAGGAAACAGAGGTTGGATACTGCGGAACAGATAGTCTGTTACAGAGAGCAGTGTTTGGAGACTGGGGTGCAGAATAAGTGTTGTAGAGAACAGAGGTACAAGAGTGGGGTGCAGAAGGATCGTTGCAGAGACCAGAGTTTAAAGACTGGGGTGCAGAAGGACTGATACAGAAAGCAGAGTTCGGAGACTGAGGTGCAGAAGGCCTGTTACAGACAGCAGAGTTTGGAGACTGGGGTGCAGAAGGATTGGTACAGAGAGCAGAGTTTGAATACTGGGTTGCAGAAAGACATTAAGGAGAGCAAATTTGGAGACTGAGGTGCAGAAGCACTGCTAGAGAGAAGAGGTTGGAGACTGAGGTGCAGAAGAACCGTTACAGAGAGCACACATTGGAGACTGAGGTGCAGAAGGATTGTTACATGCTGAGGGCCATTACCAAGTAGGCATGACGCATCGAAATTTCCTTGCCAAGCGTACCCCATGCTGCTTAGAGGACATTTGATGGGACATTGCATGCATGCTTTAATGAGGTGACCTTGCTCAAGGACCTAGGCAGATGCGGGTTTAGAGCTGATCAGGTTTGAGGAAGTAACCGGCTCCTTGAGTTTAAGGCGTTGCCAGTTTAAGATAATGGGTTTTAGGGAAGTTGGAAGCTGAAGATTATTGCTGGGATTAGGGTGTTCCTGCTGCTTGTTCCCGTTGAGTTCTCGTGAGATTAAAATGGGATTTGGAGATAGCCTCGTGGAGTAGGTGGTTGTGAGGCAGACAGGAGAACGTGTTTGCCCCTGGACCTGTGTGGAGGCGGTGTGAGAGCTGGAATAAAGAATTGCTGTTTGAATCTACAAAGCTGTGAGTGCCTCGTGATTCTGGTGCCAAGCATTGACCTTGGCATTATGGTGGCCCGTACGTGGGATGTCTGAAGCTTGGGGGTAAGTGAATTTGCTTGATCCTGAAGGAGAGCAAAAAAATGGGTGACCATTTCAAAAAACAACGTGTTCTTGTTTTGATTTATTTTGTTTTTATTTCAAGTTGCCTGTTCCTAGAACTTTCTCAGGCAAACTGGGGAAAATGGTTGACTCAAGGTTTGAAGTTTTTCGCCTCCCAGGAAGAGAGATTGTTAGAGGAAGGAGGCACTCCAGTAAGACCAAGAAAAATTAGGGTATATGTTGATACAGTACAAAAATGTAGCCCATGGCTTTTTAGAGATGAGTTAATAAGTATATCAATGGGACAATCATGGTATCCTGTAGAAGGATTTTTCTTCAAGAAGAAAGAGATTGCTAGTTCTGTTTACTTGTCTAAGATCTTGGGTTTTTACAGACATCTGATTAATTTACAAAGCTAAAGTGTTAAAATATCAACCACTAAATATGAAATCAAGTACTCTTTACTTATTAAGTTCCATAAGGTAATATATTTAAACATTATGTGTGTTTTCATAAATTGGTAAATAGAAAAAAGTTTATTGCTTTGGTCTGTGTCTTTGCTAAAACAAGGTTACTAAGAGTTAAGATTCTATCATGTGTAATTTATATACAAAGAGTATAAGAAGTTTCAGTTGGGTTTCAATTACAGTATAATAGTACCTTAAAAACATGAAAGTATTTCATCTTATTAAAGTGGAGTAATTTTATAAGGGTTGTTTCAGAATGTGATTTTATAAAAAGCGTTAACGGTTAAAAAAGGGATATAAAAGGTTCAAGATGTGGAAATATATTCTAATATAAAAGGTTAAAGGTTAAATAAATGTTTCTAGATGAGATAATCTCTGTGAGGTAAAGTAAAAAGTTGTAAAATGCCATTTAAAAAGATTTTGAGGAAACTAAACTTACTTTAAAAGCTTGAGAAAGGAAGAAAGAAGAAAAAAGGTATTTGTACATGGCAGATTGAGACAAAGCTTCTTAATGGAGTTTAAAAAAAAGCCTTTGGTTGAAGAGCAGCCATGTAAACTAATATTAAGCGATTTAAACAAAATCTAAGCCTCGTTTAAAAGAATGAAGCTGTAGGTGGTGAAAAAGTACATTTAAAAGTACAGTATAGATGATAAATGAAATGCTTTAAAAGGTTAAATTGAAGGTTGTTGAGATACCTTCATGGCGGAAAAAAGATTGCTTTACTCATCAAACTATTATTAAACTAAAGAGGGAGATGAGATAATCTTTGTGTGGTAAAGTAAAAAGTTGTAAAATGTCTAAGTAAGTTGCAAAAGGCTTTAAAATGTTAAATTGAAGGTGGTTAAGATGCCTTCATTACGGAGAAAAAAAATATAACCCATGAAAATGGGAAGATAATAAGATAAGAGATTTAGATAAAGAAGATTAAAAATTTGAAGTGGAAAACTTAAAAAACAGAAGTACAGGAAGGTAAAAAAAGAGAGAGAGAAGATGTAGAAAGATAAAAAAAGATATAGGAAGATAAAAAAGATGTAGAAAGACAAGAATTTTAAACCCACAAAATAGGAAACAAAAAGAAAACTAGGAGAGAAAAAAGCAACTAAGGGTAAATATAAAAACCTTAGAAGAAAAGTGGAAGATAGAAATAAGATAGAAAATAGTTGAAAATGTCAAGTAAAGGTATTTCAGATAGATAATACAAAAGGCTAAGACAACTATGGTTTAAAACCACATCTAAAAATTAAAAGGACTAAAGTAATTCTAAAAACTAAGGCAAAATGCTTTTGAAAGACTTAAATTTAAAAGGATCTTATAGGGGTATATATCCCCCAAAGATAAACTTAAAATAACCTTTTTTTTACTCTAAACTTTTTAAATTTGGATTCATCAGGACTTAGTGCTGCAGAAAGACATATGTATCCGAAAAATGTACATAAGCCTAAGGTACTTTGGAAAGATATTCTAACAGGACAATGGAAAGGTCCCGACCCAGTTATTGTCTGGAGTCGGGGTTCCGTTTGTGTGTTCCCACAGGGAGAACAGCAGCCGATTTGGATTTCAGAGAGGTTAACCAAAACAATTTCTACAGAAAAAGAAGATGATTTGACTGAAATCCATAACAGCTGAAATCCAGAGCTCCAGCTTGGCTATTTTTACATCTGCGACAGTGATTATTGTCTTATATGTTGTATGTTATGTGTGCCCTGTTTTGTGTTGCATGTCAGTATGTGTGTATGTCCATATTTTTATATGACGAGCGCTCATGATATTATGTCTGCACTGTTTTGTGTTGCATGTCAGTATGTGTGTATGTCCATATGAGGAGTGCTCATGAAAAAATGGATCCGAATTTTCTTTTTTTTTTATTCACGTGATTTAAGTGGTTTAATCTAATTAGGTAAACAGCTGTTAATAATTGTTTTCAAAGGTGGTTAATAGATCTGTTTGCTTACTATTGTTTTTAAAGGTGATTAACAGATCTGTTTGTTTACTTTCACTTTTCCTTTTCATTATATTTAATAATTCTGTTCAGGATAATGTCTCTTTAACATCATTACCAGAATTCCCATCTCCATCCCAGTGCCGGTGAAGACTAAGAAAACCAAACTACAGCTTCTATGATAGCTACCACAGGAAACTGTATAAACTGATGCATCAATGAATATAACTCAACAAGTAATGCTCAATCAAGGACTTGATTTACTTTGGGAGGAAATGGACATATTGATAGACTCCTCTGATTTGAACTGCCTGCAGAACTTGCCTGGACTATATATCAGTTGCATGCATTGTGAACTATCGTCTGGTGCAGCGAATTGTGGTACTGCTGGCATATATTTGCTGATGGTGTCACCAGTGATGCAATTTCCTTGCCAGCGCACCCCATGTTAATTGTGGTAATGCTGGCATCTTTGCTGATGGTGTCACCAGTGATGCAATTTTTCCAAAGGAGCCGTCAATTGGCTTGGTGTCGTGGCATTTCTGTATCTTCCTCCCTTCTACTAGTGATGGTCTAAAATTTGGGGGCCAACAGAGGTGAGGCAAGAACCTCACCCCCCCACTGGCACCAAGGTTAAATTTGGGGGCCAACAGAGGTGAGGCAAGAACCTCACCCCCCCACTGGTGCTTAGGCCTATCCACAAGCATGGCTGAATGCTGGACCGGTAGTCAGCGACGGGTTGATCCGATTGCAGTGGATTCAACCTAAGACAGGAAATTGACGTGTAAAGGTCAGTTCTCCCATGACGGGTAAGAACCACATGTTGAATTGGACAACCTACCAGGCACGGTCCTAAGCCACATTGCTTGTTGTTTAATTAATCAGAAGGGGGGAGATGCTGATGGCCATTACCAAGTAGGCATGACGCATCGAAATTTCCTTGCCAAGCGTACCCCATGCTGCTTAGAGGACATTTGATGGGACATTGCATGCATGCTTTAATGAGGTGACCTTGCTCAAGGACCTAGGCAGATCCGGGTTTAGAGCTGATCAGGTTTGAGGAAGTAACCGGCTCCTTGAGTTTAAGGTGTTGCCAGTTTAAGATAATGGGTTTTAGGGAAGTTGGAAGTTGAAGATTATTGCTGGGATTAGGGTGATCCTGCTGCTTGTTCCCGTTGAGTTCTCGTGAGATTAAAATGGGATTTGGAGATAGCCTCGTGGAGTAGGTGGTTGTGAGGCAGACAGGAAAACGTGTTTGCCCCTGGACCTGTGTGGAGGCGGTGTGAGAGCTGGAATAAAGAATTGCTGTTTGAATCTACAAAGCTGTGAGTGCCTCGTGATTCTGGTGCCAAGCATTGACCTTGGCAGTTACAGAGAGCAGAGGTTGGAGACTGGGGTGCAGAAGGACTGATACAGAAAGCAGAGGTTGGAGACTGAGGTACAGAAGGACTGTTTCAGAGAGCAGAGGTTGAAGACTCGGGTGCAGAAGGATTATTGCAGAGAGCAAGTTTTCAGACTGAGGTACAGAAGAACTGTTGGAGAGAGCAGATGTTGGAAATTGGGGTGCACAAGGACTGTTGCAGCGAGCAGAGGTTGGATACTGGGGTGCAGAGGGATTTTTTATAGAGAGCAGAGGTTGGAGACTGGGGTGCAGAAGAACTTTTTAAGAGAACAGAGGTTGGAGACTGGGGTGCAGAAGGTTCGTTGGGACGAGTAGAGTATCAAGACTGGAGGGTAGAAGGACTGTTGCAGAGAGCAGAAGTTTTAGACTGGGGTGTAAAAGGACTGTTGCAGAGAGCATATGTTGGAGACTGGGGTGCAGAAGGACTGTTGCAGAGACCAGAGGTTGGAGATTGGGGTGCAGAAGGACTATTACAGAGAGCAGACTTTGGAGACTAGGGTGCAGAAGGATCGTTGCAGAGAGAAGATTTTGAACACTGGGGTGCAGAAGGATTGTTATAGAGAGCAGAGATTGGAGACTGTGGTGCAGAAGGACTTTTACAGAAAGCAAAGTTTGAAGACTGGGGTGCAGTAGAACTTTTACAGAGAGCACATGTTGGAGACTCATGTGCAGAAAATCTATTTCAGAGAGCAAAGTTTGGAGACTCGGTTGCAGAAGTAGTGTTGCAGAGAGCACAAATTGGAGACTGCGGTGCAGAAGGACTTTTACAGAGAGCAGAGTTTGGAGACTACTTTACAGAAGTACTTTCACAGAGAGCAGAGGTTGGAGACAGGTGTGCAGAAGGATCTTACAGACAGCGTAGGTTTGAGACTGGGGTGCAGGAGGACTGGTGCAGAGAGCAGAGGTTGGAGACTGGGGTGCAGAAGAAAAGTTGAAGAGAGAAGAGTTTGGAGACTGGGGTCAAAAGGCCTGTTATAGACAGCATAGGTTGGAGATTGGGGTGCAGAAGGCCTGTTACAGAGAGCAGTGATTGGAGACTGGGGTGCAGAAGGATAGTTATAGAGAGCAGAGTTTAAAGAGTGAGTTGCAAAAGGATCTTACGGAGATAAAAGGTTGGAGACTGAGGTACATAAGGACTCTAACAGAGAGAAGAGGTTTGAGACTGAGATGCAGAAGGATCGTTCCAGAGAGAAGAGTTTTCAGAAAGAGGTGCAGAAGGACTGTTACTGAGAGCAGAGGTTGGAGTATGGGGTGCAGAAGGACTGATAAAAAAAGCAGAGGTTGGTGACTGTGGTGCAGAAGGACTGTTGCAGAGAGCAGAGGTCAGAGACTGGGGTGCAGAAGGACTGTTGCAGAGAGCAGATGTTGGAGACTGGGGTGCAGAAGGACTGTTGCAGAGAGCAGAGAATAGAGACTGGGGTGTAGAAGGACTATTGCAGAGAGCAGACGTTGCAGACAAAGGTGCAGAAGGACTGTTACAGAGAGCAGAGTTTGGAGAATGTGGTGCAAAAGGACTGATACAGAAAGAAGATATTGGAGACTGCGGTGCAGAAGGACCCTTACAGAGAACAGAGGTTGGAGACTGGGGTACAGAAGGAATGTTACAGAGTGCAGAGGTTAGAGACTGGGGTGCAGAATAACTTTTGTAAAGAACAGAGGTTAGAGCCTGGGGTGCAGAAGGACCATTGCAGAAAGCAGAGGTTGGAGACTGGGTTTCAGAAGGATCTTACAGAGAGCAGAGTTTGGACACTGAGGTGCAGAAGGACTTTTGAAGAGAGCAGAGTTGAGTTTGGAGATTAGCGCGCAGAAGGACTGTTGCAGACAGCAGAAATTGTAGTCTGAGTTGCAGAAGGACTGTTACAGAAAGCAGAGTTTAGAGACCAGGGTGCAGAAGGACTAATACAGAGAGCAGAGTTTGGAGACTGGGGTCCAGAAGGACCATTAGAGAGAGCAGAGGTTGGAGACTGGGGTGCCGAAGGACTGTTGCAGATAGCAGACGTTGGAGACTGAGGTGAAGAAGGACTGTTACAGAGAGCAGAGGTTGGAGACTTGAGTGCAGAAGGACTGATAGAAAAAGCAGAGGTTGGAGAGTGGGGTGCAGAAAGACCGTTACAGAGAGAAGAGTTTTGAAACTTCAGTACAGAAGGACTGTTACAGAAAACAGAGGATGGAGACTGGGGTGGAGAAGGACTGTTGCAGAGAGCAGATGGTGGAGACTGGGGATCAGAAGGACTGTTGCAGAGAGCAGAGGTTTAAGACTGGTATGTAAAAGAACTGTTGCAGAGAGCAGAGGGTGAAGAGTGAGGTGCAGAAGGACTGTTTCAGAGAGCAGAGGTTAAAGACTGCAGTACAGAAGAACTGTTGTAGAGAACAAGGTTTGAGAGTGGGGTGCAGAGGGACCCTTGCAGAGGGCAGACGTTGGAGACTGGGGTGCAGAAGGAATGTTACAGAGAGCAGAGTTTGGAAACTGGGGTGTAGAAAAATCTTACAGAGAGGAAAGTTTGGAGAATGGGTGCAGAAGGATTGTTGCAGAGAGCAGACCTTGAAGAGTGGGGTGCAGAAGGATCGTTGCAGAGGTTAGATTATGGAGACTTGGGTATAGAAGGACTGTTCTAGAGAGCAGAGGTTGGAGACTTGGGTGCAGAAGTACTGTTGCAGAGAGCAGTTGTTTAAGACTGAGGTGCAGAAAAACTGTTACAGGGAGCAGTGTTTGGAGACTGGGGTGCAAAAGGACTGATACTGAGTGTAGCGTTTGGAAACTAGGGAGCAGAAAGATCTTACAGAGAGGAAAGTTTGGAGACTGGGGTGTAGAAGGATTGTTGCAGAGAGCAGGCGTTGGAGACTGGGGTGCAGAAGGATCGTTGTAGAGAGTAGATTATGGAAACTGGTGTATAGAAGGACTGTTCTAGAGAGCAGATTTTAGAGACTGGGGTGCAGAAGGCCTGTTGCTGAGAGCAGTTGTTGAAGACTGAGGTGCAGAAAAACTGTTACAGAGAGCAGTGTTTCGAGACTGAGTTGCAGAAGGACTTTTGAAGAGAGCAGAGGTTGGAGACTAGGTGCAGAAGGAGTGTGCAGAGTGCAGTGTTTCCAGACTGGGGTGCAGAAAGACTGTTACAGATACCAAAGGTTGGAGACTGTGGGAAAGGAGTGTTACAGAGAGCAGAGATTGAAGCTTTGGGTGCAGAACGACGGATACAGAAAGCAACGTTTGGAGACTGGGGTGCAGAAGGACCGTTACAGAGAATAGAGGTTGGCGACTGTGTTACAGAAGTACTGTTAAAGAGAGCAGAGGTTGGAGACAGGTTTACAGAATTATCTTACAGAGAGCCGAGGTTGGATACTGGGGTGCAATAGAACAGTTGCAGAGAGCAGAGGTTGGAGAATGGGATGCAGAAAGATTGTTGCAGAGAAAAGAGGTTGGAGACTGAGGTGCAAAAGACCTGTTACACGGAGCAGAGCTTGGAGACTGAGGAGCAGAAGGCCTGTACCATAGAGCAGCATTTGGAGACTGGGTGGCATAAGAATCTTACAGAGAGCAGAGGTTGGTGACTGAGGTGCTGAAGGACTGTCAGAAAGAGCAGAGGTTGTAGACTTTGTTCCACAAGGATCGTTGCAGAGAGCTGAGTTTTCAGAATGAGGTTTAGAAAAACTTTTGCAGAGAGCAGATGTTGAACACTGGGGTGCAGAAGAACTGTTCCAGAGAGCAGAGTTTGGAGACTTGGGTGTAACAGGATCGTTGCAGAGAGAAGAGGGTGGAGACTGGGGTGCTGTAAGACTGTTACAGAGACCAGATTTTGGAGACTGGGGTGCAGAAGGATTGTTACAGAGAGTATATGTTGAAGACTGAGTTCTTCCGAGTGTAGAAGTTGGAGACTTGGGTGTAGAAGGACTGTTGCAGAGAGCAGACGTTGAAGACTGAGGTGCAGAAGAACTGTTACAGAGAGCAGAGTTTGGAGACTTGAGTGCAGAAGGACTGATAGAGAAAGCAGAGGTTGGAGTTGAGGTGCAGAAGGACTGTTACAGAGAGCAGAATTAGGAGACTGGCGTGCAGAAGGACTGTTGCAGAGAGGAGAGTTTGGAGACTGAGGTGCAGAAGTACTGTTATAGAGAGCAGAGTTTGGAGACTGGGTTGCTGAAGGATCTTACAGAGAGTAGAGTTTGGAGACTGGGGTGCAGTTGGACTGTTACAGAGAGCAGTGGTTTAAGGCTGGGGTGCAGAAGAATTGTGCAGAGAGCAGAGGTTTCAGACTGAGGTCTAGAAGACGGTTACAAAGAGCAGATGTTGGAGACTGAGGTGTAGAAGTACTGTTACACAGAGTAGAGTTTGGAGACTCAGGTGCAGAAGGACTGTTACAGGAAGCAGAGTTTGGAAATTGGGGTGTAGAAGGACTGTTCCGAGAGCAGAGTTTGGAGACTGGGGTGCAGAAGGATTCTTACATAGAGCACAGGTTGGAGACTTAGGTGCACACGGATAGACACAGAGAACAGAGGTTAGAGACTTGGGTTCAGACAGACTGATACAGAGAGCAGAGGTTGGAGACTGGGGTGTGGAAGGACCCTTACAAAGAGCACAGGTTGGAGACTGCGGTACAGAAAGACTGTTACAGAGAGCAGATCTTGGAGTCTGGGGAGCAGAAGTACTGTTTCAGAGGACAGAGTTTGGAGACAGGGGTGGAGAAATAATGTTACAAAGAGCAGAGTCTCAAAACTGGAGTGCAGAAGGATATTACAGAGAGCAGAGGTTGAAGACTGTGGTGCAGAAGGACTGTTGCAGAGAGCAGACGTTGGAGACTGGGGTTTAGAAGGATCGTTTCAGAGAGCAGAGTTTGGAGACAGGGGTGCAGAAGTTCTGTTGCAGAGAGCAGATGTTGGAGATTAGGGTGCAGAAGGACTGTTACATAGAACAGATGTTGGAGACTGAGGTGCAGGAGGACTGTTATAGAGAGCAGAGTTTGATTACTGGGGTTAAGAAGGACAGTTACTGAGAGCAGAGGTTGGAGACTGGGGTTCAGATGGATCTTATAGAGAGCAGAGTTTGGAGACTGGGGTGCAAAGGACTGTTGCAGAGAGCAGATGTTGGAGACTGAAGTGGAGAAGAATTGTTGCAGAGAGAAGAGGTTTGATACTGGGGTGCAGAAGTCCTGTTACAGAGAGCAGAGTTTAAAGACTGTTGTGCAGAACGACTGTTACAGAGTGCAGAGTTTAAAGACTGGGCTACAGAAGGATCTAACAGAGAGCAGAGTTTTGAAACTGAGGTGTAGAAGGACTGTTACAGAGAGCAGAGGTAGGAGACTGGGGTGCAGAAGTGTCGTTGCAGAGAGCAGAGTTTTCAGACTGAGGTGCAGAACTGTTGCAGAGAGCAGATGTTGAAGACTGGGCTTCAGAAAGACTGTTGCAGTGTGCAGATGTTGGTAACTAGGGTGCATAAGGACTGTTGTAGAGAGCAGAGGTTTGAGACTGGGGTCCAGAGGACTGTTGCAGAGAGCAGAGGTTGAAGACTGAGGTGTGGAAGACCTGTAACAGAGAGCAGAGTTTGGAGACTCAGATGCAGAAGGCCTGTTACAGAGAGCAGAAGTTGGATACAGGGGTGCAGAAGGATCTTACAAAGAGCACAATTTGGAGACTTAGGTGCAGAAGCACTGTTGCAGAGATCAGAGTTTTGAGACTGGTGTGCACTAGGATCATTGCAAAGAGGAAGGATGGAGACTGGGGTGCAGAAAGATCGTTGCAGAGAGCAGATTTTGGTAACTGGGGTACCGAGGCCTGCTACAGAGAGTAGAGTTTGGAGACTGGCCTGCAGAAGACCTGTTACAGAGAGGAGAGGTTGGAGACTGGGGTGCAGAAGGACTGTTATAGAGAGCAGGGTTTGGAGACTGCGTTTTTGTAGGATCTTAAAGAGAGCAGAGGTTGGAGACTGAGGTGCAGGTGGACTGTTAGAGAGCAGTTGTTTGAGACTGGGGTGCAGAAGGATCGGGCAGAGAGCATAGATTTCAGACTGAGGTGCAGGAGGACTGTTTCAGAGAGCAGAGGTTGGAGACTGAGGTGTAGAAGGACTGTTACAATGAGGAGAGTTTGAAGACTAAGGTGCTGAAGGACTCTTACAGGAAGCAGAGTTTAGAAATTGGGGTGCAGAAAGACCGTTACAGATAGCAGAGTTTGGAGACTGTGATATAGGATTGTTACTGAGAGCAGAGGTTGAACACTGGAGTGCAGAAGGACTCTTACATAGAACAGAGGTTGGAGACTGAGGTGCAGAAGAATAGATACAGAGAACAGAGATCGGAGACTGGGGTTCAGACAGACTGTTACAGAAAGCAGAGTTTGGAGACTAAGATGTAGAAGGACCGTAACAATGAGCTGAGGTTGGAGACTGCGGTACAGAAGGACTGTTACAGAGAGCAGATTTCAAAGTCTTGGAAGCAGAAAACTGTTGCAGAGGACAGAGGTTGGAGACTGGGGTGGAGAAGGAATGTTACAGAGAGCAGAGTTTGGAAACTGGAGTGCAGAAGGATCTTAAAGAGAGAAGTGGTTGGAGACTGTGGTGCAGAAGGACTGTTGCAGAGAGAAGACGTTGGAGACAGGGGTCCAGAAGAATCGTTGCAAAGAGCAGAGTTTGGAGACTGGGGTTCAGAAGGACTGCTGCAGAGAACAGATGTTGGAGACTGGGGTTCAGTAAAACTGTTGCAGAGAGCAGATTTTAGAGGCTGGGGTGCAGAAGGACTATTAAATAGAGCAGAGGTTGGAGACTGAGGTGCAAAAGAACTGTTACAGTGATCAGAGATGGAGACTGGGGTGCAGAAGACTGTTACAGAGAGCAGAGTTTGAAGACTTAGGTTCAGATGGATCTTACAGAGAGCAGAGTTTGGAGACTGGGGTGCAAAAGGACTGTTGCAGAAAGCAGATGTTGGAGACTGGGGTGGAGAAGAATCGATGCAGAGAGAAGCGGTTGGAGACTGGGGTACAAAAGGCCTTTTTCAGAAAGCAGAGGTTGTAGACTGTTGTGCAGAAAGACTGTTACAGAGTGCAGAGTTTAAAGACTGGGTTGCAGGAGGATCTTACAGAGAGCAGAGTTGGGAGACTGAGGAGCAGGAGGACTGTTACAGAGAGCAGAGGTAGGAAACTGGGTTGCAGAAGGGTCGTTGCAGAGAGCAGATGTTGGTAACTAGGGTGCAGAAGGACTGTTGTAGAGAGCAGAGGTTGGAGAATATGCTGCAGAAGGACTGTTGCAGAGAGCAGAGTTTAGAAACTGAGGTTTGGAAGTCCTGCTACAGAGAGGAGAGGTTGGAGACTTGGATGCAGGAGGACTGTTACAGAGAGCAGAGGTTGGATACAGGGGTGCCGAAGGATCTTACAGAGAGCAGAATTTGGAGACTGTGGTGCAGAAGGACTATTGCAGAGATCAGAGGTTGAAGACTGGGGTGCACTAGAATCATTGCAGAGAGCAGAGGTTGGAGACTGGGGTGCAGAAGGATCGTTGCAGAGAGCAGATTTTGGAGACTGGGGTGGAGAAGGCCTGCTACAGAGAGAAGACTTTGGAGACTGGTGTGCAGAAGGCCTGTTATAGAGAGGAGAGGTTGGAGACTGAGGTGCAGGTAGACTGTTACATAGAGCAATGTTTTAAAACTGGGGTGCAGAAAGATCGTGTAGAGAGCAGAGGTATCAGACTGATGTGCAGAAAAATTGTTACAGAAAGTAGAGGTTGGAAATTGGGTTGCAGAAGGACCATTACAGAGACCAGAGTATGGAGACTGCGGTATAGAAAAACTGTTACAGAGAGCAGTGGTTGGAGACTGGGGTGCAGAAGGAATTTTACAAAGAGAACAGGTTGGAGACTGAGGTGCAGAAGGATAGATACAGAGAGCAGAGTTTTGAGACTGAGGTTCAGAACGACTGATACAGAAAGCAGTATATGGAGACTGGGGTGCAGAATGCCCGTTATGGAGAGCAGTGTTTGGAGACTGCGGTACAGAAGGACTGTTACAGAGAGCAGATGTTGGAGACTGGGAGCAGAAGAACTGTTGCAGAGGACAGAGGTTTGAGACTGAGGTGCCGCAGGACACTTGCACAAAGCAGAGGATAAAGACTGGGGAAGAGAAGGAATGTTACAGAGAACAGAGTTTAGAATCTGGAGTGCAGAAAGATCTTACAGAGACCAGAATTTGGAGACTGTGGTGCAGAAGGACTGTTGCAGAGAGCAGTGATTGGAGACTGAGGTGCAGAAGTCCTGTTACATAGAGTAGAGGTTGGAGAATGGGGTGCAGAAGGATCGTTGAAAGGTACAGAGCTGGAGACAGGTGTGCAGAAGAATCTTAAAGAGAGCAGAAGTTGGAGACTGAGGTGCAGAAGGACTCTTGTAGAGATCAGAAGTTGGAGACTTGGGTGCAGTAGGATCATTGCAGAGAGCAAAGTTTGTAGACTGTGGTGCAGAAGGACTGTTAAAGAGAGCAGAGTTTCGAGACTGGGGTGCAAAAGGACTGTTACAGAGTGCAGAGTTTAAAGACTGGGTGTCAGAAGGATCTTACAGATAGCAGAGTTGGGAGACTGAGGTGTAGAAAGACTGTTACAGAGAGCAGAGGTAGGAGACTGGGTTGCAGAAGGGTCGTTGCAGAGAGCAGATGTTGGTAACTAGGGTGCAGAAGGACTTTTGTGGAGAGCAGATGTTGGAGACTGCCGTGCGGAAGTCCTGTTACAGAGAGCAGAGGTTGGAGACTCGGAAGCAGAAAGACTGTTACAGAGAGTAGAGTTTAGATACTGGGGTGCTTAAGAATCTTACAGAGAGCATAATTTGGAGACTGAGGTGCAGAAGGACTGTTGCAGAGATCAGATGTAGGAGACTGGGTTGCAGTAGGATCATTGTAGAGAGTAGATGTTGGAGACTGGGGTGCAGAAGGATTGTTGCAGAGAGCAGATTTTGGAGACTGGGGTGCAGATGGCCTGCTACAGAGAGAAGAGTTTGGAGACTGGCGTGCAGAAGGCCTGTTACAGAGAGGAGAGGTTGGAGACTGGGGTGCAGAAGGACTGTTATAGAGAGCAGAGTTTGGAGCCTGGGTTGCTGAAGAATCTTACAGAGAGCAGAGTTTGGAGACTGAGGTTCAGATGGACTGTTACAGAGAGCAGAGGTTGGAGATTGAGGTGTAGAAAGACTGTTATAAAGAGCAGAGTTTGGAGACTGAGGTGCAGAAGGACTGTAACAGAAATCAGAGTTTGGAAATTGGGGTGCAGAAGGAGACTTACTGAGACCAGAGTTTGGAGACTGCAGTATAGAAAAACTGTTACTGATAGCATAGGTTGGAGACTGAGGTGCAGAAGGATAGATACAGAGAGCAGAGGTTTGAGACTGAGATTAAGAAGGACTGATACAGAAAGCAGAGTTTGAAGACTGGGTTGCAGAACGCCCGTTACGGAGAGCAGATATTGGAGTCTGGGGAGCAGAAGAACTGTTGCAGAGGACAGAGGTTGGACACTGGGGTGCCGCAGGACACTTGTAGAAAACAGAGGTTAAATACTGGGTTGGAGAAGCAATGTTACAGAGAGCAGAGATTGGAGACTG
This sequence comes from Ictidomys tridecemlineatus, assembly GCF_052094955.1. Lineage (NCBI taxonomy): Eukaryota > Metazoa > Chordata > Mammalia > Rodentia > Sciuridae > Ictidomys > Ictidomys tridecemlineatus. The sequence continues at coordinate 212,667 of NW_027524043.1, forward strand.
TGGTGCAGAAGAAGAGGTTAAAGACTGGGGTCCAGAAGGATTGTAGCAGAGAGCAGAGTTTTGAGACTGGGGTGAACAAGGACTGTTGCAGAGAGCAGAAGTTGGAGACTGGAGTGCAGAAGGACTGTTGCAGAGAGCAGAGGTTGGAGACTGAGGTGCAGAACGACTGTTACAGAGAGCAGAGTTTGGACACTGGGGTGCTGAAGAACTGGTAAAGAGAGCAGAGGTTGGAGACTGTGGTGCAGCAGGACTGTTGCAGAGAGCAGACGTTGGAGACTGGGGTTCAGATGGATCTTACAGATAGCAGAATTTGGAGACTGCGGTGCAGAAGGACTGTTTTAGAAATCAGAGGTTGGAGACTGGGGTGCAGATAAATGGTTGGAGAGAGCAGATTTTTAAGACTGGGGTGCGGAAGGCTTGCTACAGAGAGCAGAGTTTTGGGATTGAGGTGCAGACAAACTGTTACTAAAAAAAGAGGTTGGAAATTGGGGTGCAGAAGGATCGTTGCAGAGACCAGAGTCAGGAGACTGCTATATGGAAAAACTGTTAAAGAGAACAGAGGTTGGAGACTGGGGTGCAGAATGCCTGTTACAGAGAGAAAGGTTTGGAGAAAGGGTGCAGAAGGACTGTTAAAGAGGAAAGAGTTTGCAGATTGGGTTGCAGAAAGATCTTACAAAGAGCAGAGGTTGGAGACTGAGGTGCAGAAGGATTGTTACAGAGAGCAGATTTTGGAGACTGGAGTGGAGAAGGACTGTTGCAGAAAGCAGAGGATGGAGACTGTGGTGTAGAAGGACTGTTGGAGGGAGCAGAGTTTGGAGTCTTGGGTGCAGAAGAAATGTTTCAGAGAGCAGATTTTGGAGACTGAGATGCAGAAGGACTGTTACAAAGATGACTAGTTGAAAACTGGGGTGCAGAAGGACTGATAGAGAAAGAAGTGTTTGAAGACTGGGGTGCAGAAGAACTGTCGCAGAGAGCAGAGTTGGAGACTGAGGTGCAGAGGGAATGCTACAGAGATCAGAGGTTGGAGACTGGGGTGCAGAAGTACTGATACAGAGAGCAGAGGTTGGAGACTTTGGTGCAGAAGGACCTTCAGAGAGAGCAGAGTTTGGAGACTGCAGTACAGAAGGACTGTTACAGAGAGTAGAGGTTGGAGATTGGCGTGCAAAAGGCCTGTTACAGAGAGAAGAGTTTAGAGACTAGGTTGCAGAAAAACTGTTACAGTGAGCAGAGTTTTTAGACAAGGATGCACAAGGATCTTACAGAGAGCAGAGGTTGTAGACCAAGGTGCAGCCGGACTGTTACATAGAGCAGAGGTTGGAGACTAGGGTGCAGAAGGATCATTGTAGAGAACAGAGTTTTCAGACTGAGGTGCAGAAGGACTTTTGCAGAGAGCACATGTTGGAGACTGGGGTGCAGAACGAATGTTGCAGAGAGCAGAGGTTGGAGACTGGAGTGCAGAAGGACTGTTGCAGAGAGCAGAGGCTGGAGACTGAGGTGCAGAAAGACAGTTACAGAGAGCAGAGTTTGGAGACTGGGGTGCTGAAGAACTGGTAAAGAGAGCAGAGTTCGGAGACTGGGGTGCTGAAGAACTGGTAAAGAGAGCAGAGATTGGAGGTTGGTGTGCAGAAGGATTGTTACAGAGAGCAGACATTGGAGACTTGGTCTCAGAGGGACTGCTGCAGAGAGCAGGTTCTGGACATGGGGTGTAGCAGTATTGTTGCGGAGAGCACAGGTTTGAGATTTGGGTGAAGAAGGACTGTTGCAGAGAGTAGAGGTTGAAGACTGTGTTGCAGTAGGACTGTTACAGAGGCAGAGTTTGGAGACTTTGGTGCAGAAGGACTGTTGCGGTGAGCAGATGTTGTAGACTGGGTTGCAGAAGGACTGTTGTAGAGAGCAGAGTTTGTAGACTGAGATGCAGAAGTACTGTTACAGAGAGAAGAGGTTGGAAATTGGGGTGCAGATGGACTGATACAGAAAGCAGAGTTTGGAGACTCGGGTGCAGAAGGACTGTTGCAGAGAGCAGAGGTTGAAGAATGGGGTGCAAAAGGCCTGTTACAAAGAAGAGGTTAGAGACTGGGGTGCAGAAGGACTGTTACAGACAGCAGAGTTTGGAGACAGGGTTGCAGAAGGAACTTACAGAGAGCAGAGCTTAGAGACTGTGGTACAGCAGGACTGTTAGAGAGAACAGAGGTTGGAGACTGAGGTGAAGAAAGACTGTTGCAGGGAGCAGATGTTGGAGACTGGGGTGCCGACGAACTGTTACAGAGAGCAGAGTATGAAGACTTGGGTGCAAAAGGCCTGTTACAGAGAGCAGAGTTTGGAGACTGGGGTGCAGTAGAACTCCTACAGAGAGCAGAGTTTTTAGACAAGGTTGCACAAGAATCTTACAGAGAGCAGACTTGTAGACTGATGTGCATCAGGACTGTTACAAAGAGCAGAGGTTGGAGACTGGGGTGCAGAAGGACCGTTACAGAGAGCAGAGTTTTGAGACTGTGTTACAGAAGGACTGTTACAGAGAGCAGAGTTTTGATACTGGGGTGCAGAAGGACTGATGCAGAGAACAGAGTTTGGAGACTGGGGTGCAGACGAACATTTTCAGAGAGCAGAGGTTGGAGACTCAGGTACAGAAGGATTGTTATAGAGAGCAGAGTTAAAATAGTGGTGTGCAAAAGGACTGATCCAGAGAGCATATGTTGGAGAATGGGGTTCAGAAGGCCTGTTACAAAGAGCAGCGGTTGGAGACTGAGGTGCTAAAGGATCATTTCAGAGAGCAGATATTTGAGACTGAGGTGAAAAAGGACTGTTATAGACAGGAGCAGTTGAAGACTGGGGTGCAGAAGCATTCTTACAAAGAGCAGAGGATGGAGACTAGTGTGCAGAAGGAGTGTTACAGAGAGCAGAGTTTGTAGATTGGTGTCCAGGAGAACTGTTAAAGAGAGCAGAGGTTGGAGACTGGGGTACAGAAGGTCTGTTACAGAGAGCAGAGTTTGGAGAATTTGGTGCAGAAATATCGTTACAGAGAGCAGAGGTTGGAGACTGAGGTGCAGAAGGACTATTACAGAGAGCAGAGGTTGGAGACTGAGATGCAGAAGGATTGTTACAGAGAGCAGAGTTTTGACACTGATGTTCAGAAGGACTGTTACAGAGAGCAGAGCTTGGAGAGTGTTGTGTAGAAGGATCATTGCAGAGAACCGAGTTTTGAGACTGAGGGGCAGAAGGATCCTTGCAGAGAGCCGAGGTTGGAGACTGAGGTGCAGAAGGATCGCTACAGAGAGCAGAGGTTGAAGACTGTGGTGCAGAAAGACAGTTACAGAGAGCACAGGTTGGAGACCTGGGTGCAGAAGAACTGATACAGAAAGCAGACATTGAGACTAGGGTGCAAAAGGACCATTACAGAGAGCAAAGGTTGGAGACTGCGGTACAGAAGGACTGTTACAGAGAGCAGAGGTTGGAGACTTGGGTGCATAAGGAATGATGCAGAGAACAGAGGTTGGAGACTGGGGTGCAGAAGAAACATTGCAGAGAGCAGAGGTTGGAGACTGAGTTAAAGAAGGATCGTTGCAGAGAGAAGAGGTTGGAGACTGGGTTGCAGAAGGCCTTTTATATAGTGCAGAGTTTGGAGAGTGGGGTGCAGAAGGCCTCTTGCAGAGAGCAGAGTTTGGAGACTGGGGTGCAGAAGCACTGTTACAGATAGCACAGTTTTGAGACAGGGTTTCAGAAGGATCTTACAGAGAGCACTTTCGAGACTGAGTTTCAGAAAGACTGTTTCAGAGAGCAAAGGTTGGAAACTGGGGTCCAGAAGGATTGTTACAGAGATCAGATTGTGGAGACTGGGGAGAAGAAGGAGTGTTACAGAAAGCAGAGTTTAGAAATTGGGGTGCAGTAGAACTGTTACCTGGAGCAGAGGTTGGAGACTGGGGTGCAGAAGGACTGTTGCAGAGAGCAGAGTTTAGAGACTGAGGTGTAGAAGGATCGTTGCAAAGAGCAGAGTTTGGAGACTGGGTTGTAGAAGGACTGTTGCAGAGAGAAGAGGTTGGAGACTGGGGTGCAAAAGGACTGTTGCAGAGAGCAGATGTTGGAGACTGAGGTGAAGAAGGTCTGTTACAGAGAGCAGAGGTTGGAGACTTGGGTGTAGAATAACTTATATGGAAAGTAGAGTTTGGAGTCTCGGGTGCAGAAGGAAAATTACAGACAGCAGAGGTTGGAGACTGCAGTACAGTAGGACTGTTACAGAGATCAGAGTTTGGAGCCTGGGGTGTACAAAGACTTTTTCTTAGAGCAGAGGTTGGAGACTGGGGAGCAGAAGCTGTGTTACAGAGAGCAGAATTTGGAGACTGAGGTTCAGAAGGATCGTTGCAGAGAGCAGAGTTTTCAGACGGAGGTGCAGAAAGACTGTTACAGAGAGCAGATGTGAAAGACTGGGGTGTACAAGGACTGTTACAGAGAGTAGAAGTTTGAGAATGGCGTCCAGAAGGACTGTTGCCGAGAGTAGAGGTTGGAAACTGGGGTAGAGAAGAACTGCTGCAGAGAGTAGAGGTTAGTGACTGAGGTGCAGAAGGACTGTTACAGAGAGCAGACGTTAGAGATTGTGGTGCAGAAGGACTGATACAGAAAGCAGACGTTGGTGACCTGGGTGCAGAAGTACTGTTGCAGAGAGAGGATGTTAGACACAGGTGGAGAAGGACTGTTGCAGAGAGCAGATGTTGGAGAATAAGGTGCAGACGACTGTTGCAGAGAGCAGAGATTGCAGACTGGGGTGAAGAAGGACTATTGCAGAGAGCAGAGTTTGCAGACTGAGGTACACAAGGACTTTTACAGAGAGCACAGTTTGGAGACTGTGGGGCAGATAGACTGAATCAGAAAGCAGAGGTTGGAGACTGGGCTTAAGAAAGACCCTTACAGAGAACAGAGGTTGGAGACTGTGGTACAGTAGGACTGTTACAGAGAGCAGAGGTTGAAGACTGGGGTGCAGAATAAGTGTTGTAGAGAACAGAGGTTGGTGACTGGGGTAAAGAAGGACCATTGCAGAAAGAAGAGGTTGGAGATTGGGCCGCAGAAGTACTGTTTCAAAGAGCAGAGGTGGGAGTCTGAGGTGCACAAGGACTGTTACAGAGAGCAGAGGTTCGAGACCGGGGTGCAGAAGGACTGATACAGAAAGGAGAGTTTGGACACTGGGGTGCAGAAGGACCATTACAGAGAGCAGAGGTTGGAGACTGCAGTACAGAAGCACTGTTACAGAAAGCAGAGGTTTTAGACTGTGGTGGAAAAGGACTGTTACAGAAAGCATATTTTGAAGACTGGGGTGAGGAAGGACTGTTGCAGAGAGAAGAGGTTGAAGACTGGGTTTCAGAAGGACTGCTACAGAGAGTAGAGGTTGCAGAGTGAGGTGAAAAAGGACTGTTACAGAGAGCAGAGTTTGGAGACTGTGGTGAACAAAGACTGATACAGAAAGCAGAGGTTGGAGACTGGTGTGCAGAAGGACTCTTACGGAGAACAGAGGTTGAAGATTGTGGTACAGAAGAACAGTTGTAGAGAACAGGTTGGAGACTGGGGTTCAGAAGGAATGTTACAAAGAGCAGCGTTTTAAAACTGGGGTGCAGAAGGATCTTACAGAGAGGAAAGTTTGGAGACTGGAGTGCAGAAGGAATTTTGCAGAGAGCAGACGTTGGAGACTGGGGTGCAGAAGGATCGTTGCAGAGAGTAGATTATGGAGACTGGGGTATAGAAGGACTGTTCTAGAGAGCAGAGTTTGGAGACTGGGCTGCAGAAGGACTCTTGCAGATAGCAGTTGTTGAAGACTGATGTGCAGAAAAACTGTTACAGAGAGAAGTGTTTGGAGACTGGGGGGCAGGACTGATACTGAGAGCAGAGGTTGGAGACTGGGGTGCAGAAGGACTGTTAAAGAGAGCAGAGTTTGGAGACTTGGGTGCAGAAGGCCTGTTACAGAGAGAAGAGGTTGTAGACTGGGTGCAGAAGGCCTCTTACAGAGAACAGAGGTTGGAGACTGATGTGCAGAAAGACTGTTACAGAGAGCAGAGGATGGAGACTGGGGTGCAGAAAGACTGTTGCAGAGTGCAGTGTTTGAAAACTGGGGTGCAGAAGGACTGTTGCAGAGAGCAGAGGATAGAGACTTGGGTGCAGAAGGACTGTTACAGAGAGCAGAGGTAGAAGACTGGCGTGCACAACGACGGATACAGAAAGCAGAGTTTGAAGACAGGGTTGCAGAAAGACTGATACAGAAAGCAGAGGTTGGAGATGGGGTTCAGATGGTCCCTTACAGAGAACAGAGGTTTGATACTGCGGTACAGAAGGACTGTTAAAGAGAGCAGAGTTTGGAGACTGGGGTGCACAATAAATGTTGTAGAGAACAGAGATTGGAGACTCTGGTGCTGAAGGACCATTGCAGAAAGAATATGTTGGAGACTGGGTTTCAGAAGGATCTTACAGAGTGCAGAGTTTGGACACTGAGGTGCAGAAGGACTGTTGCAGAGAGCAGAGGTTCGAGATTGGGGCACAGAAGGACTGTTGCAGAGAGCAGAGGTTTGAGTCTGAGGTGCAGAAGGACCATTACAGACAGCAGAGTTTGGTGACTTCGGTGGAAAAGAACTGTTGCAGAGAGCAGATTTTAGATACTGGGTTGAGGAAGGACTGTTGCAGAGAGCAGATGTTGAAGACTGTGGTGCAGAAGGACTGTTTCTGAAAGCAGATGTTGCAGAGTGAGGTGGAGAAGGACTGTTACAGAGAGCAGAGTTGGAGACTGTGGTGCATAAGGACTGATACAGAAAGCAGATGTTGGAGACTGGGGTGCAGAAGGAACCTTACAGAGAACAGAGGTTGAAGACTGCAGTACAGAAGAACTGTTGTAGAGAACAAGGTTGGAGACTGGGGTACAGAGGGACCATTGCAGAGAGCAAACTTTTGAGAATGGGGTGCAGAAGGAATGTTACAGAGAGCAGAGTTTGAAACTGGGGTGCACAAGGATCTTACAGTGAGGAAAGTTTTGAGACTGGTGTACAGAAGGATTGTTGCAGAGAGCAGACGTTGGAGACTGGGGTGAAGAAGGATCGTTGCAGAGAGTAGATTATGGAGACTGGGGTATAGAAGGACTGTTTTAGAGAGCAGAGGTTGGAGACTGGGGTGCAGAAAGACTGTTTCAGAGAGCAGTTGTATAAGACTGAGGTGCAGAAAAACTGTTACAGAGAGCATGTTCGGAGACTAAGTTGTAGGAATGATACTGAGAGCAGAGTTTGAAGACTGAGGTGCAGAAGGATCTTACAGTGAGCAGAGTTTGGAGACTGAGGTGCAGAAGGACTTTTCCAGAGTGCAGAGGTTGGGGATTGGGGTGCAGAAGGACTGTTAAAAAGAGCAGAGTTCAGAGACTTGGGTGCAGAAGGCCTGTTACAGAGAGCAGAGGTTGGAGACTGAGGTGCAGAAGGACTGTTACAGAGATAGATGTTGAATACTGGGGTGCAAAAAGTCCATTGCAGAGAGCATATGTTGGAGACTGAGGTGCAGAAGGACTGTTGCGGAGTGCAGAGGTTTGAGACTTGGGTGTAAAAGGACTGTTGCAGCGAGCAGAGGTTGGGGAATGGGGTGCCAATGGACCTTTCCAGAGAGCAGAATTTGGAGACTGAGGTGCAGAAGGACTGATACAGAGAGCAGAGGTTGGAGACTTGAGTGCAGAAGGACTGATAGAGAAAGTAGTGGTTGGAGACTGGGGTTCAGAAGGACAGTTACAGAGAGAAGAGTTTGGAAACTGCACTACAGAGGAACTGTTACAGAGAGCAGAGGTTAAAGACTGGGGTGGAGAAAGACTATTACAGAGATCTGATGTTGGAGACTGGGGTTCAGAAGGACTGTTGTAGAGAGGAGGTTGGAGACTGGGGTGCAGAAGAAGTGTTGCAGAGAGTAGGAGTTGGAGATTGCGGTGCAGAAGACTGAGGTGAAGAAAGACTGTTGGAGACAACAGAGTTTGGAGACAGGGGTGCAGAAGGACCTTTGCAGAGAGCAGAGGTTTGAGACTCAGGTGCAGAAGGATTGTTTCAGAGAAGAGTTTGGAGACTGGGGTGCAGAAGGACTGTTGCAGAATGCAGAGGTTGGAGACTGGGGTGCGGAAAAACTGTTGCAGAGAACGGCGTTTGGAGACTGGGGTGCAGAAGGACCGTTGCTGAGAGCAGCGGTTTTAGACTGACTTGAAGAAGGATTATTAAAGAGAGCAGAGGTTGGAGACTGAGGTGCTGAAGAACTGTTACAGAGAGAAGAGGTTGCAGACTGGGGTGCAGATGGATCTTACAGAGAGCAGAGATTGGAGACTGGGGTGCACAAGGACTGTTATAGAAATCAGAGTTTGGAGACTTGGGTGCAAAATGACTGTTGCAGAGAGCAGAGGTTGAAACTGAGGTGCAGAAGGACTGTTGCAGAGAGCAGAGGTTGGAGATGAGGTTCAGAAGGACTGTTACAGAGAGCAGAGTTTGGAGACTGTGGTACAGAAGGACTTTTACAGAGAGCAGAGGTTGCACACTGGGGTGCAGAAAGACTATTGCAGAGAACAGAGGTTGGAGACTGAGGTGTACAAAGACCGTTGCAGAGAGCAGATTTTAGAGGCTGGGGTGCAGAAGGACTATTAAATAGAGCAGAGGTTGGAGACTGAGGTACAGAAGAACTGTTACAGAGATCGGAGATGAAGACTGGGGTGCAGAAGGACTGTTACAGAGAGCAGAGTTTGAAGACTGGGGTTCAGATGGATCTTACAGAGAGCAGAGTTTGGAGACTAGGGTGCAAAAAGACTGTTGCAGAGAGCAGATGTTGAAGACTGGGGTAGAGAAGAATCAATGCAGAGAGAAGAGGTTGAAGACTGGGGTGCAAAAGGCCTTTTACAGAGAGCAGAGGTTGTAGACTGTTGTGCAGAAGGACTGTTACAGAGTGCAGATTTTATAGACTGGGTTGCAGGAGGATCTTACAGAGAGCAGAGTTGGGAGACTGAGGAGCAGAAGGACTGTTACAGAGAGCAGAGGTAGGAGACTGGGTTGCAGAAGGGTCATTGCAGAGAGCAGATGTTGGAGACTGGGGTGCAGAAGGACTGCTATAGAAATCAGAGTTTGGAGACTTGGGTGCAAAATGACTGTTGCAGAGAGCAGAGGTTGAAGCTGAGGTGCAGAAGGACTGTTGCAGAGAGCAGAGTTTGGAGATGAGGTTCAGAAGGACTGTTACAGAGAGCAGAGGTAGGAAACTGGGTTGCAGAAGGGTCGTTGCAGAGAGCAGATGTTGGTAACTAGGGTGCAGAAGGACTGTTGTAGAGAGCAGAGGTTGGAGAATATGCTGCAGAAGGACTGTTGCAGAGAGCAGAGTTTAGAAACTGAGGTTTGGAAGTCCTGCTACAGAGAGGAGAGGTTGGAGACTTGGATGCAGGAGGACTGTTACAGAGAGCAGAGGTTGGATACAGGGGTGCCGAAGGATCTTACAGAGAGCAGAATTTGGAGACTGTGGTGCAGAAGGACTATTGCAGAGATCAGAGGTTGAAGACTGGGGTGCACTAGAATCATTGCAGAGAGCAGAGGTTGGAGACTGGGGTGCAGAAGGATCGTTGCAGAGAGCAGATTTTGGAGACTGGGGTGGAGAAGGCCTGCTACAGAGAGAAGACTTTGGAGACTGGTGTGCAGAAGGCCTGTTATAGAGAGGAGAGGTTGGAGACTGAGGTGCAGGTAGACTGTTACATAGAGCAATGTTTTAAAACTGGGGTGCAGAAAGATCGTGTAGAGAGCAGAGGTATCAGACTGATGTGCAGAAAAATTGTTACAGAAAGTAGAGGTTGGAAATTGGGTTGCAGAAGGACCATTACAGAGACCAGAGTATGGAGACTGTGGTATAGAAAAACTGTTACAGAGAGCAGAGGTTGGAGACTGGGGTGCAGAAGGAATTTTACAAAGAGAACAGGTTGGAGACTGAGGTGCAGAAGGATAGATACAGAGAGCAGAGTTTTGAGACTGAGGTTCAGAACGACTGATACAGAAAGCAGTATATGGAGACTGGGGTGCAGAATGCCCGTTATGGAGAGCAGTGTTTGGAGACTGCGGTACAGAAGGACTGTTACAGAGAGCAGATGTTGGAGACTGGGAGCAGAAGGACTGTTGCAGAGGACAAAGGTTGGAGTCTGGGGTGCCACAGGACACTTGCACAAAGCAGAGGATAAAGACTGGGGAAGAGAAGGAATGTTACAGAGAACAGAATTTAGAATCTGGAGTGCAGAAGGATCTTACAGAGACCAGAGTTTGGAGACTGTGGTGCAGAAGGACTGTTGCAGAGAGCAGTGATTGGAGACTGAGGTGCAGAAGTCCTGTTACATAGAGTAAAGGTTGGAGAATGGGGTGCAGAAGGATTGTTGAAAGGAACAGAGCTGGAGACAGGTGTGCAGAAGGATCTTACAGAGAGCAGAAGTTGGAGACTGAGGTGCAGAAGGACTCTTGTAGAGATCAGAAGTTGGAGACTTGGGTGCAGTAGGATCATTGCAGAGAGCAAAGTTTGTAGACTGTGGTGCAGAAGGACTGTTAAAGAGAGCAGAGTTTCGAGACTGGGGTGCAAAAGGACTGTTACAGAGTGCAGAGTTTAAAGACTGGGTGTCAGAAGGATCTTACAGATAGCAGAGTTGGGAGACTGAGGTGTAGAAAGACTGTTACAGAGAGCAGAGGTAGGAGACTGGGTTGCAGAAGGGTCGTTGCAGAGAGCAGATGTTGGTAACTAGGGTGCAGAAGGACTTTTGTGGAGAGCAGATGTTGGAGACTGCCGTGCAAAAGTCCTGTTACAGAGAGCAGAGGTTGGAGACTCGGAAGCAGAAAGACTGTTACAGAGAGTAGAGTTTAGATACTGGGGTGCTTAAGAATCTTACAGAGAGCATAATTTGGAGACTGAGGTGCAGAAGGACTGTTGCAGAGATCAGATGTAGGAGACTGGGTTGCAGTAGGATCATTGTAGAGAGTAGATGTTGGAGACTGGGGTGCAGAAGGACTGTTACAGACAGCAGAGTTTGGAGACAGGGTTGCAGAAGGAACTTACAGAGAGCAGAGCTTAGAGACTGTGGTACAGCAGGACTGTTACAGAGAACAGAGGTTGGAGACTGAGGTGAAGAAAGACTGTTGCAGGGAGCAGATGTTGGAGACTGGGGTGCCGAAGAACTGTTACAGAGAGCAGAAGTTGGAGACTTGGGTGCAGAAGGCCTGTTACAGAGAGCAGAGTTTGGAGACTGGGGTGCAGTAGAACTCCTACAGAGAGCAGAGTTTTTAGACAAGGTTGCACAAGAATCTTACAGAGAGCAGACTTGTAGACTGATGTGCATCAGGACTGTTACAAAGAGCAGAGGTTGGAGACTGGGGTGCAGAAAGATCGTTGTAGAGAACAGAGTTTTCACACTGAGGTGCAGAAGCACTTTTGCAGAGAGCACATGTTGGAGACTGGGGTGCAGAAGGACTGTTTCAAAGAGCAGAGTTCTGGGACTGGGGTGCATAAGGATCGTTTTCGAGAGTAAAATTTTGAGACTGGGGTGCAGAAGGATTGTTATAGTTGACAGAGGTTGGAGACTGGGGTGCAGAAGGCCTATTACGGAGAGCAGAGTTTGGAGCAGGGGTTCAGAAGTACATTTACAGAGAGTAGTTTTTGGAGACTGAGGTGCAGAAGGACCGTTGCAGAGAGCAGAGGTTGAAGACTGAGGTGCAGAAAGATTGTTACAGAGGGCAGATGTTGGAGACTGCGTTGCAGAGGGACTGTTGCAGAGACAGATACTGGACACTGGGGTGTAGAAGGACTGTTGCGGAGAGCACAGGTTGGAGATTGGGGTGCAGAAGAACTGATACAGAAAGCTGACGTTGGAGACTGGGGTGCAGAAGGACCGTTACAGAGAGCAGAGTTTTGAGACTGCGTTACAGAAGGAGTGTTACAGAGAGCAGAGGTTGGATACTGGGGTGCAGAAGGACTGATGCAGAGAACAGAGTTTGGAGACTGGGGTGCAGACGAACATTTTCAGAGAGCAGAGGTTGGAGACTCAGGTGCAGAAGGATTGTTATAGAGAGCAGAGGTAAAATAGTGGTGTTCAAAAGGACTGATCCAGAGAGCATATGTTGGAGAATGGGGTTCAGAAGGCCTGTTACAAAGAGCAGCGGTTGGAGACTGAGGTGCTGAAAGATCATTTCAGAGAGCAGATATTTGAGACTGAGGTGAAAAAAGACTGTTATAGACAGGAGCAGTTGAAGACTGGGGTGCAAAAGCATTCTTACAAAGAGCAGAGGATGGAGACTGGTGTGCAGAAGGAGTGTTACAGAGAGAAGAGTTTGTAGATTGGTGTCCAGGAGAACTGTTAAAGAGAGCAGAGGTTGGAGACTGGGGTGCAGAAGGTCTGTTACAGAGAGCAGAGTTTGGAGAATTTGGTGCAGAAAGATTGTTACAGAGAGCAGAGGTTGGAGACTGAGGTGCAAAAGGACTATTACAGAGAGCAGAGGTTGGAGACTGAGATGCAGAAGGATTGTTACAGAGAGAAGAGTTTTGACACTGATGCTCAGAAGGACTGTTACAGAGAGCAGAGCTTGGAGACTGGTGTGTTAGAAGGATCATTGCAGAGAACAGAGTTTTGAGACTGAGGGGCAGAAGGATCCTTGCAGAGAGCCGAGGTTGGAGACTGAGGTGCAGAAGGATCGCTACAGAGAGCAGAGGTTGAAGACTGGGGTGCAGAAAGACAGTTACAGAGAGCACAGGTTGGAGATCTGGGTGCAGAAGAACTGATACAGAAAGCAGACATTGGAGACTAGGGTGCAAAAAGACCGTTACAGAGAGCAAAGGTTGGAGACTGGGGTGCAGAATGATTTTTGCATAGAGCAGAGTTTTCAGACTGAGTTGCAGAAAGATTGTTGCAGAGAGCAGGTGTTCGAGACTGGGGTGCATAAAGAGTGTTTCAGAGAGCAAAACTTGGAGACTTAGGTGGAGAAGGATTGTTGCAGGAAGCAGAGGTTGTAGACAGGGGTCCAAAAGGAGTGTTATAGAGAGCAAGGTTTTAGACTGGGGTGCAGAAGGCCTGGTACAGAGAGCAGAGCTTTGACACTGTTGTGCAGAATGATTGCTCATAGCTTGTGAGCTTCCTTCTGGACACCATCTTTTCTGCACTGTCCATCAGGCCCTCTCTCCTCACCCTGCTCGCTTTTGGCTTTGTGAGCACCTGTGACTTCCACAGTCACTCGAAGCCATGACTCCCAGGCCTATCTCCTGGAAACCTGTCTTGCTGCCTCCTGAAATCTCCTTGGGGAGACGCTGCAGGTACCCAGACTCCAGGCCTAACCTCCTTCCCTTCTCTTCTCTCCCCAGACACGCTCCTTCTCATTTTTTTTTTATGTTTTAATGAGTGATCCCACTGCCACTCAGCTACCCCACAGACCAGTTGCCCTCTTGTTTTCTCGTCGCCAGGACGTTAAAGTGCTTTACCCAGGGCTTCTCTTCAGAGCTTTTCCAAAAGCTCCAAATTTCATATCTTTAGTCACCAGATATTTCCTTTTAATCTTGTTTTGGCACCCGATTTTTCTCAGAGACTACATGAAGCTATTCTAACCAAAGCACATGGACTGTAGAGACTATTATGGCTTAGAAATAAGGTATCCCCCCACCAAACGTTCATGGTCATCCACAGTAGCAGTGTTCAGAGGTGAAATGATTAGACTGTGAGACTTGTGACCTAATATTTCGATCCATTCATTTTGTTGGTTAATTATCTAAAAGGCCCACTGTACTGAGAGGAGTGTGGGCAGGTGGAGTGTGGCCGGGGACATGCACTGGGGAATCACATCTTGTCCCCTGCGAACTGTCTCCTCCCGTCCCCTCCCGCGCCCCAACCTTCTAACTGCCATGAGCTAGGGACGCTTCCCCCCTTGTTCCCTTCCACCTCAGCGTTCCACCTCATCTCAGGCCGGCAGAAATTGGTCAGCTGGCCCCAGACCAATCCTTCAACCCAGGAGGCCAGAGTGCATCTCCCCCTCTGGCTTGTTCTGGTCAGGCCTGTGGTAACTGTGGCAACCGTGGACTGACCCAGGGAGTAGGTGTTATGAGTGGATTGGACCCACAACCGTTTCCTAAAACCACAGATTCTGTCATTTTCAGAGCTCAAGCCATTTCCTTCTGGATGGCCTGTTTCCAGCCTGCCCTCACCTAGAATGTGGTCTACTAGTGATTATTGAGATTCTCCAGCCGTCCTGGTCCTGCCCATTTGCAAAACACAGCTAGCTCCTAGGCAGCCAGACCCATGGAACTCCTGCTGCCCACTGAGGAGAAAAGAGAGATTTTCTGAGGACCCTGTTAGAAGTCCACTCTTATTTTTTTTAAGACCACACTCAGAGGGCATGTTTCAGGCAGTCCTTGACATGCGTCTTTTTTTTTTATTTTTTTATTGGTTGTTCACAACATTACAAAGCTCTTGAAATATCATATTTCATACATTAGATTGAAGTGGGTTATGAACTCCCAATTTTACCCCAAATGCAGATTGCAGAATCACGTTGGTTACACATCCACAATTTTACATAATGCTCAATTAGTAATTGTTGTATTCTGCTACCTTTCCTATCCCCTACTATCCCCCCTCCCCTCCCCTCCCATCTTCTCTCTCTACCCCATCTACTGTAATTCATTACTCTCCTTGTTTATTTTCCCATTCCCCTCCCAACCTCTTATATGTAATTTTGTATAGCAATGAGGGCCTCCCTTCATTTCCATGCAATTTCCCTTTACTCTTCCTTTCCTTCCCATCTCATGATTCTGTTTAATGTTAGTCTTTTCTTCCTGCTCTTCCTCCTTGCTCTGTTCATAGTTGCTCTCATTATATCGAAGAAGAAATTTGGTATTTGTTTTTTAGGGATTGACTAGCTTCACTAAGCATAATCTGCTCTAGTGCCATCCACTTCCCTGCAAATTTTATGATTTTGTCATTTTTTATTGCTGCATATTACTCCATTGTGTATAGATACCACATTTTTTTTTATCCATTCATCTATTGAAGGGCATCTGGGTTGGTTCCACAGTCTAGCTATTGTGAATTGTGCTGCTATGAACATCGATATGTCAGCATCCCTGTAGCATGATCTTTTAAGGTCTTCAGGGAATAGTCCGAGAAGGGCAATAGCAGGGCCAAATGGTGGTTCCATTCCCAGCTTTCCCAGGAATCTCCAAACTGCTTTCCAAATTGGCCGCACCAATTTGCAGTCCCACCAGCAATGTACAAGAGTACCCTTTTCTCCACATCCTCGCCAGCACTTGTTGTTGTTTGACTTCATAGTGGCTGCCAATCTTACTGGAGTGAGATGGTATCTTAGGGTGGTTTCGATTTCCATTTCTCTGACTGCTAGAGATGGTGAGCATTTTTTCATGTACTTGTTTTTTTTTTTTTTTTTTTGTTAGAGATAGAACTTGAAACTGCTTTATTTTGTCAAGTTTCAAATAGCTAGCACAAACCATTTTTGTTTTTTTTTTAATTGTTAAAATAGTTTATTTATTTATTTTTTGGTATTATCATTTGTTGATCATTATCACTTTTTATCTAGGAACTAAAGTCAAGCTTTATTGCAAATATGTATTTTGATGTATTATAGACAGGGTAACTCAGAAGAAAAATAAACAAATTAACAAAAAATTTATAAAATTTGGAAAATATAAAGAATTTTTTTTTTACTTTCTTTTTTTTTTTATTGGTTGTTCAAAACATTACAGAGCTCAAGACATATCATCTTTCATACATTCGACTCAATTGGGTTTTGAACTCCCCAAATACATAATACAGACTCACTTCTGTTACATACTCACATTTTTACATAATGGCATATTAGTGACTGTTGTATTCTGCTACCTTTCCTATCCCCTACTATCCCCCCTCCCCTCCCCTCCCCTCCCAACATCCCTCTCTACCTCCTCTGCTGTTGTTCAATTCTCTCCCCTTTTTTCCCCCCACCCCCTTGCCCCTCATAACCTCTTATAATTTTGTGTATCACTGAAGGTCTCCTACCATTTCCATATGTTTTCCCTTCTCTCTTCCTTTCTCTCCCCCCATTCGTCTTAGTTTACTGTTAGTCTTTTCCTCATGCTCTTCCTTCCTGTTCTATTCTTAGTGGCTCTCTTTATATCAAAGAAGACATTTGACATTTGTTTTTTAGGGCTTGGCTAGCTTCACTTAGCATAATCTGCTCTAATGCCATCCATTTCCCTGCAAATTCTATGATTTTGTCGTTTCTTAGTGCTGCATAATACTCCATTGTGTATAGCTGCCACAATTTTTTTATCCACTCATCTATTGAAGGATCCTACTCAAAAATAGACCATATATTATGCCATAAGGCAAATCTTAGTAAATCATGTACTTGTTGATTGATTGTATGTCCTCCTCTGAGAAGTGTCTGTTCAGATCCTTGGCCCATTTGTTGATTGGGTTATTTGTTATCTTATTGTCTAATTTTTTGAGTTCTTTGTATACTCTGGAAATTAGGGCTCTATCTGAAGTGTGAGGAGTAAAAATTTGTTCCCAAGATGTAGGCTCCCTATTTACCTCTCTTATTGTTTCTCTTGCTGAGAAAAAACTTTTTAGTTTAAGTAAGTCCCATTTGTTGATTCTTGTTATTAACTATTGTGCTATGGGTGTCCTATTAAGGAATTTGGAGCCCGACCCCACAATATGTGGATCGGAGCCAACTTATTCTTCTATCAGACGCAGAGTCTCTGATTTGATATCAAGCTCCTTGATCCATTTAGAGTTAACTTTTGTGCATGGCGAGAGGAAGGGATTCAGTTTCATTTTTTTGCATATGGATTTCCAGTTTTCCCAACACCATTTGTTGAAGATGCTATCCTTCCTCCATTGTAGGCTTTTAGCCCCTTTATCAAATATAAGATAGTTGTAACTTTGTGGATTAGTCTCTGTGTCCTCTATTCTATACCATTTGTCCACTCGCCTGTTTTGGTACCAGTACCATGCTGTTTTTGTCACTATTGCTCTGTAATATAGTTTGAAATCTGGTATCGCTATACCGCCTGATCCACACTTCCTGCTTAAAATTGCTTTTGCTATTCTGGGTCTTTTATTTTTCCATATGAATTTCATGATTGCTTTATGTATTTCTACAAGAAATGCCATTGGTATTTTGATTGGCATTGCATTAAACCTATAGAGAACTTTTGGTAATATCGCCATTTTGATAATGTTAGTTCTGCCTATCCATGAACAGGGTATATTTTTCCATCTTCTAAGATCTTCTTCTACTTCTCTTCTTAGGGTTCTGTAGTTTTCATTGTATAAATCTTTCACCTCTTTTGTTAGGTTGATTCCCAAGTATTTTATTTTTTTGGAGGATATTGTGAATGGAGTGTTTTTCCTCATTTCCATTTCAGAAGTTTTGTCGCTGATATACAGAAATGCCTTTGATTTATGCGTGTTGATTTTATATCCTGCCACTTTGCTGAATTCATTTATTAGTTCTAGTAGTTTCTTTGTAGACCCTTTTGGGTCTTCTAAGTATAGAATCATGTCATCTGCAAATAGTGATAATTTAAGTTCTTCTTTTCCTATTTTTATGCCTTTAATTTATTTCGTCTGTCTAATTGCTCTGGCCAGTATTTCGAGAACTATATTGAATAGAAGTGGTGATAGAGGGCATCCCTGTCTTGTTCCAGATTTTAGAGGGAATGCCTTCAACTTTTGTTCATTCAGAATGATGCTAGCCTGAGGCTTAGCATAGATAGCTTTTACAATGTCAAGGTATGTTCCTGTTATCCCTTGTTTTTCAAGTATTTTGAACATAAAGGGATGCTGTACTTTGTCGAATGCTTTCTCTGCATCTATCGAGATGATCATATGGTTCTTATTTTTAAGTCTATTGATGTGGTGAATAACATTTATTGATTTCCGTATATTGAGCCAGCCTTGCATACCAGGGATGAATCCTACTTGATCATGGTGCACAATTTTTTTGATGTGTTTTTGTATTCGATTCGCCAGAATTTTATTGAGGATTTTTGCATCTAGGTTCATTAGAGATATTGGTCTGTAGTTTTTTTTCTTTTAGGTGTCTTTGTCTGGTTTCAGAATCAGGGTGATGTTGGCCTCATAGAATGAATTTGGAAGAGCTCCCTCTTTTTCTATTTCCTGAAATAGCTTGAAAAGTATTGGTATTAGTTCTTCTTTAAAGGTTTTGTAAAACTCTGCTGTATACCCATCCGGTCCTGGGCTTTTATTGGTTGGTAGTCTTTTGATGCCTTCTTCAATTTCATCCATTGATATTGGTCTGTTCAAATTGTGTGTATCCTCCTGACTCAGTCTGGGCAAATCATATGACTTAAGAAATTTATCGATGTCTTCACTATCTTCTATTTTATTGGAATATAGGTTTTCAAAATAATTTCTAATTGTCTTCTGTATTTCTGTAGCATCTGTTGTGATATTGCATTTTTCATCCTGTATGTTTGTAATTTGAGTTCTCTCTCTTTTTCTCTTTGTTAGCATGGCTAAAGGTCTGTCGATCTTATTTATTTTTTCAAAGAACCAACTTTTAGTTTTGTTAATTTTTTCAATAGTTTCTTTTGTTTCAATTTCATTAATTTCCGCTCTGATTTTAATTATTTCTTGCCTTTTGCTACATTTGCTGTTGTTTTGCTCTTCCTTTTCTAGGACTTTGAGATGAAGTGTGAGCTCATTTATTTGTTGGTTTTTTCTTTTTTTGAGGAATGACCACCAGGCGATGAATTTTCCTCTTAAAACTGCTTTCATTGTGTCCCATAGATTCCGATATGTTGTGTCTGTATTTTCATTTATCTCTAAGAATTTTTTGATTTCCTCCTTTATGTCTTCTGTAACCCATTGATCATTCAGTAACATATTGTTCATTTTCCATGTGATGTAGGATTTTTCCTTCCTTCCTTTATCATTGATTTCCAGTTTCATTCCAGTATGATCAGATAAAATGCATGGTATTTTCTCCACCCCTTTATATTTACTGAGGGTTGCCCTGTGGCGTAATATATGGTCTATTTTTGAGAAGGATCCATGTGCTGCTGAGAAAAAGTATACCCATTTGATGATGGTTGATATATTCTATATATGTCAGTTAAGTCTAGGTTATTGATTATGGTATTGAGTTCTATAGTTTCCTTATTCAACTTTTGTTTGGAGAATCTGTCCAATGGTGAGAGAGGTGTGTTGAAGTCACCCATAATTATTGTGTTGTGGTCTATTTGATTCTTGAACTTGAGGAGAATTTGTTTAATGAATGTCACAGCGCCATTATTTGGTGCATAAATATTGATAATTGTTATGTCTTGTTGGTGAATGGTTCCTTTCAACAGTATATAATGTCCTTCTTCATCCCTTTTGATTAAATTAGTCTTGAAGTCGATTTTATTCGATATGAGGATGGCCACCCCTGCTTGCTTACGAGGACCATGTGCGTGGTATATTTTTTCCCAACCTTTCACCTTCAGCCTGTGTATGTCTTTTCCAATCAGATGTGTCTCCTGGATGCAGCATATTGTTGGATTTGTTTTTTTTAATCTATGATATCAGCCTATGTCGCTTTTTTGGAGAGTTTAAGCCATTAACATTCAGAGTTACTATTGATATATGGTTTGTACTTCCATCCATGTTTGATTATTTATCCTTTTTTTAAAAAAAATTAGTTTGTTTCTCCATGAATATTTTTCTCCTTGCCCTCTGTCTTTACCGAGGCACTTCCCTCTGATGGTTTTGGTTATTGTTTTTCATTTCTTCCTCGTGTAGTGTTTTGCTCAAAATGCTTTGCAATGCTGGTTTTCTGGCTGCAAATTCTTTTAACTTTTGTTTATCATGAAAGATTTTTATTTCGTTGTCATACCTGAAGCTTAATTTTGCTGGATACAGAATTCTTGGTTGGCATCCATTGTCTTTCAGTGTTTGAAATACATTGTTCCATGACCTTCTTGCTTTCAGTGTCTGTGATGAAAAATCCGTTGT
>NW_027524044.1:0-37139 GCF_052094955.1 Ictidomys tridecemlineatus
TGGTTTCACCTAGAAGAACGAGATTTGGCAAGCCAAGTGGGATTGGTGTACTGATCATTACCTGAAAGTTTCATCAAGATTGGGTGAAAAAGTGTGTGCTGAGATTTCAGGCAACTCGTAGTTGTTTGGAAGCTTGGCAGGCCCTTTCCATGAAAGTGATTCTCGCCAGTCTCTGCTTAGGGCTACATCAACAGCAAACAAACCATAGTGATAGAACTTGAAACTGCTTTATTGTGTCAAGTTTCAAAGAGCTAGCACAAACCGTGTTTGATTTAGAGTTCCAAATACATGTATCCCTATTGGAGAAAACAGAGTGAAACCTCAAAATGAAACCGGTTACTGCCAACGAACGGTTTCAACTAGAAGAACGAGATTTGGCAAGCCAAGTGGGATTGGTGTACTGATCATTACCTGAAAGTTTCATCAAGATTGTGTGAAAAAGTGTGTGCTGAGATTTCAGGCAACTCGTAGTTTTTTGGAAGCTTGGCAGGCCCTTTCCATGAAAGTGATTCTTGCCAGTCTCTGCTTAGGGCTACATAAACAGCAAACAAACCATAGAGATAGAACTTGAAACTGCTTTATTGTGTCAAGTTTCAAAGAGCTAGCACAAACCGTGTTTGATTTAGAGTTCCAAATACATGTATCCCTATAGGAGAAAACAGAGTGAAACCTCAAAATGAAACCGGTTACTGCCAACGAACGGTTTCACCTAGAAGAACGAAATTTGGCCAGCCAAGTGGGATTGGTGTACTGATCATTACCTGAAAGTTTCATCAAGATTGGGTGAAAAAGTGTGTGCTGAGATTTCAGGCAACTCGTAGTTTTTTGGAAGCTTGGCAGGCCCTTTCCATGAAAGTGATTCTCGCCAGTCTCTGCTTAGGGCTACATCAACAGCAAACAAACCATAGAGATAGAACTAGAAACTGCTTTATTGTGTCAAGTTTCAAAGAGCTAGGACAAACCGTTTTTGATTTAGAGTTCAAATACATGTATCCCTATAGGAGAAAACAGAGTGAAACCTCAAAATGAAACCGGTTACTGCCAACGAACGGTTTCACCTAGAAGAACGAAATTTGGCGAGCCAAGTGGGATTGGTGTACTGACCATTACCTGAAAGTTTCATCAAGATTAAGTAAAAAAGTGTGTGCTGAGATTTCAGGCAACTCGTAGTTGTTTGGAAGCTTGGCAGGCCCTTTCCATGAAACTGATTCTCGACAGTCTCTGCTTAGGGCTACATCAACAGCAAACAAACCATAGAGATAGAAATTGAAACTGCTTTATTGTGTCAAGCTTCAAAGAGCTAGCACAAACCGTGTTTGATTTAGAGTTCCAAATACATGTATCCCTATAGGAGAAAACAGAGTGAAACCTCAAAATGAAACCGGTTACTGCCAACGAACGGTTTCACCTAGAAGAACGAGATTTGGCGAGCCAAGTGGGATTGGTGTACTGACCATTTCCTGAAAGTTTCATCAAGATTGGGTGAAAAAGTGTGTGCTGAGATTTCAGGCAACTCGTAGTTGTTTGGAAGATTGGCAGGCCCTTTCCATGAAAGTGATTCTCCCCAGTCTCTGCTTAGGGCTACATGAACAGCAAACAAACCATACAGATAGAACTTGAAACTGCTTTATTGTGTCAAGTTTCAAAGAGCTAGCACAAACCGTGTTTGATTTAGAGTTCCAAATACATGTATCCCTATAGGAGAAAACAGAGTGAAACCTCAAAATGAAACCGGTTACTGCCAACGAACGGTTTCACCTAGAAGAACGAAATTTGGCGAGCCAAGTGGGTTTGGTGTACTGATTATTACCTGAAAGTTTCATCAAGATTGGGTGAAAAAGTGTGTGCTGAGATTTCAGGCAACTCGTAGTTGTTTTGAAGCTTGGCAGGCCCTTTTCATGAAAGGGATTCTCGCCATTCTCTGCTTAGGGCTACATCAACAGCAAACAAACCGTACAGATAGAACTTGAAACTGCTTTATTGTGTCAAGTTTCAAAGAGCTAGCACAAACCGTGTTTGATTTAGAGTTCCAAATACATGTATCCCTATAGGAGAAAACAGAGTGAAACCTCAAAATGAAACCGGTTACTGCCAACGAATGGTTTCACCTAGAAGAACGAGATTTGGCAAGCCAAGTGGGATTGGTGTACTGATCATTACCTGAAAGTTTCATCAAGATTGGGTGAAAAAGTGTGTGCTGAGATTTCAGGCAACTCGTAGTTGTTTGGAAGCTTGGCAGGCCCTTTCCATGAAAGTGATTCTCGCCAGTCTCTGCTTAGGGCTACATCAACAGCAAACAAACCATAGAGATAGAACTTGAAACTGCTTTATTGTGTCAAGTTTCAAAGAGCTAGCACAAACCGTGTTTGATTTAGAGTTCCAAATACATGTATCCCTATTGGAGAAAACAGAGTGAAACCTCAAAATGAAACCGGTTACTGCCAACGAACGGTTTCAACTAGAAGAACGAGATTTGGCAAGCCAAGTGGGATTGGTGTACTGATCATTACCTGAAAGTTTCATCAAGATTGTGTGAAAAAGTGTGTGCTGAGATTTCAGGCAACTCGTAGTTTTTTGGAAGCTTGGCAGGCCCTTTCCATGAAAGTGATTCTTGCCAGTCTCTGCTTAGGGCTACATAAACAGCAAACAAACCATAGAGATAGAACTTGAAACTGCTTTATTGTGTCAAGTTTCAAAGAGCTAGCACAAACCGTGTTTGATTTAGAGTTCCAAATACATGTATCCCTATAGGAGAAAACAGAGTGAAACCTCAAAATGAAACCGGTTACTGCCAACGAACGGTTTCACCTAGAAGAACGAAATTTGGCCAGCCAAGTGGGATTGGTGTACTGATCATTACCTGAAAGTTTCATCAAGATTGGGTGAAAAAGTGTGTGCTGAGATTTCAGGCAACTCGTAGTTTTTTGGAAGCTTGGCAGGCCCTTTCCATGAAAGTGATTCTCGCCAGTCTCTGCTTAGGGCTACATCAACAGCAAACAAACCATAGAGATAGAACTAGAAACTGCTTTATTGTGTCAAGTTTCAAAGAGCTAGGACAAACCGTTTTTGATTTAGAGTTCAAATACATGTATCCCTATAGGAGAAAACAGAGTGAAACCTCAAAATGAAACCGGTTACTGCCAACGAACGGTTTCACCTAGAAGAACGAAATTTGGCGAGCCAAGTGGGATTGGTGTACTGACCATTACCTGAAAGTTTCATCAAGATTAAGTAAAAAAGTGTGTGCTGAGATTTCAGGCAACTCGTAGTTGTTTGGAAGCTTGGCAGGCCCTTTCCATGAAACTGATTCTCGACAGTCTCTGCTTAGGGCTACATCAACAGCAAACAAACCATAGAGATAGAAATTGAAACTGCTTTATTGTGTCAAGCTTCAAAGAGCTAGCACAAACCGTGTTTGATTTAGAGTTCCAAATACATGTATCCCTATAGGAGAAAACAGAGTGAAACCTCAAAATGAAACCGGTTACTGCCAACGAACGGTTTCACCTAGAAGAACGAGATTTGGCGAGCCAAGTGGGATTGGTGTACTGACCATTCCCTGAAAGTTTCATCAAGATTGGGTGAAAAAGTGTGTGCTGAGATTTCAGGCAACTCGTAGTTGTTTGGAAGATTGGCAGGCCCTTTCCATGAAAGTGATTCTCCCCAGTCTCTGCTTAGGGCTACATGAACAGCAAACAAACCATACAGATAGAACTTGAAACTGCTTTATTGTGTCAAGTTTCAAAGAGCTAGCACAAACCGTGTTTGATTTAGAGTTCCAAATACATGTATCCCTATAGGAGAAAACAGAGTGAAACCTCAAAATGAAACCGGTTACTGCCAACGAACGGTTTCACCTAGAAGAACGAAATTTGGCGAGCCAAGTGGGTTTGCTGTACTGATTATTACCTGAAAGTTTCATCAAGATTGGGTGAAAAAGTGTGTGCTGAGATTTCAGGCAACTCGTAGTTGTTTTGAAGCTTGGCAGGCCCTTTTCATGAAAGGGATTCTCGCCATTCTCTGCTTAGGGCTACATCAACAGCAAACAAACCGTACAGATAGAACTTGAAATTGCTTTATTGTGTCAAGTTTCAAAGAGCTAGCACAAACCGTGTTTGATTTAGAGTTCCAAATACATGTATCCCTATAGGAGAAAACAGAGTGAAACCTCAAAATGAAACCGGTTACTGCCAACGAATGGTTTCACCTAGAAGAACGAGATTTGGCAAGGCAAGTGGGATTGGTGTACTGATCATTACCTGAAAGTTTCATCAAGATTGGGTGAAAAAGTGTGTGCTGAGATTTCAGGCAACTCGTAGTTGTTTGGAAGCTTGGCAGGCCCTTTCCATGAAAGTGATTCTCGCCAGTCTCTGCTTAGGGCTACATCAACAGCAAACAAACCATAGAGATAGAACTTGAAACTGCTTTATTGTTTCAAGTTTCAAAGAGCTAGCACAAACCGTGTTTGATTTAGAGTTCCAAATACATGTATCCCTATTGGAGAAAACAGAGTGAAACCTCAAAATGAAACCGGTTACTGCCAACGAACGGTTTCACCTAGAAGAACGAGATTTGGCAAGCCAAGTGGGATTGGTGTACTGATCATTACCTGAAAGTTTCATCAAGATTGGGTGAAAAAGTGTGTGCTGAGATTTCAGGCAACTCGTAGTTGTTTGGAAGCTTGGCAGGCCCTTTCCATGAAAGTGATTCTCGCCAGTCTCTGCTTAGGGCTACATCAACAGCAAACAAACCATAGAGATAGAACTTGAAACTGCTTTATTGTGTCAAGTTTCAAAGAGCTAGCACAAACCGTGTTTGATTTAGAGTTCCAAATACATGTATCCCTATAGGAGAAAACAGAGTGAAACCTCAAAATGAAACCGGTTACTGCCAACGAACGGTTTCACCTAGAAGAACGAAATTTGGTGAGCCAAGTGGGATTGGTGTACTGACCATTACCTGAAAGTTTCATCAAGATTGGGTGAAAAAGTGTGTGCTGAGATTTCAGGCAACTCGTAGTTTTTTGGAAGCTTGGCAGGCCCTTTCCATGAAAGTGATTCTCGCCAGTCTCTGCTTAGGGCTACATCAACAGCAAACAAACCATAGAGATAGAACTTGAAACTGCTTTATTGTGTCAAGTTTCAAAGAGCTAGGACAAACCGTTTTTGATTTATAGTTCCAAATACATGTATCCCTATAGGAGAAAACAGAGTGAAACCTCAAAATGAAACCGGTTACTGCCAACGAACGGTTTCACCTAGAAGAAGGAAATTTGGCGAGCCAAGTGGGTTTGGTGTACTGATCATTACCTGAAAGTTTCATCAAGATTAAGTAAAAAAGTGTGTGCTGAGATTTCAGGCAACTCGTAGTTGTTTGGAAGCTTGGCAGGCCCTTTCCATGAAACTGATTCTCGCCAGTCTCTGCTTAGGGCTACATCAACAGCAAACAAACCATAGAGATAGAACTTGAAACTGCTTTATTGTGTCAAGCTTCAAAGAGCTAGCACAAACCGTGTTTGATTTAGAGTTCCAACTACATGTATCCCTATAGGAGAAAACAGAGTGAAACCTCAAAATGAAACCGGTTACTGCCAACGAACGGTTTCACCTAGAAGAACGAGATTTGGCGAGCCAAGTGGGATTGGTGTACTGATCATTACCTGAAAGTTTCATCAAGATTGGGTGAAAAAGTGTGTGCTGAGATTTCAGGCAACTCGTAGTTGTTTGGAAGCTTGGCAGGCCCTTTCCATGAAAGGGATTCTCGCCAGTCTCTGCTTAGGGCTACATCAACAGCAAACAAACCGTACAGATAGAACTTGAAACTGCTTTATTGTGTCAAGTTTCAAAGAGCTAGCACAAACCATGTTTGATTTAGAGTTCCAAATACATGTATCCCTATAGGAGAAAACAGAGTGAAACCTCAAAATGAAACCGGTTACTGCCAACGAACGGTTTAACCTAGAAGAAAGAAATTTGGCGAGCCAAGTGGGTTTGGTGTACTGATTATTACCTGAAAGTTTCATCAAGATTGGGTGAAAAAGTGTGTGCTGAGATTTCAGGCAACTCGTAGTTGTTTGGAAGCTTGGCAGGCCCTTTCCATGAAAGGGATTCTCGCCAGTCTCTGCTTAGGGCTACATCAACAGCAAACAAACCATAGAGATAGAACTTGAAACTGCTTTATTGTGTCAAGTTTCAAAGAGCTAGCACAAACCGTGTTTGATTTAGAGTTCCAAATACATGTATCCCTATTGGAGAAAACAGAGTGAAACCTCAAAATGAAACCGGTTACTGCCAACGAACGGTTTCACCTAGAAGAACGAGATTTGGCAAGCCAAGAGGGATTGGTGTACTGATCATTACCTGAAAGTTTCATCAAGATTGGGTGAAAAAGTGTGTGCTGAGATTTCAGGCAACTCGTAATTGTTTGGAAGCTTGGCAGGCCCTTTCCATGAAAGTGATTCTCGCCAGTCTCTGCTTAGGGCTACATCAACAGCAAACAAACCATAGAGATAGAACTTGAAACTGCTTTATTGTGTCAAGTTTCAAAGAGCTAGCACAAACCGTGTTTGATTTAGGGTTCCAAATACATGTATCCCTATAGGAGAAAACAGAGTGAAACCTCAAAATGAAACCGGTTACTGCCAACGAACGGTTTCACCTAGAAGAACGAGATTTGGCGAGCCAAGTGGGATTGGTGTACTGACCATTACCTGAAAGTTTCATCAAGTTTGGGTGAAAAAGTGTGTGCTGAGATTTCAGGCAACTCGTAGTTGTTTGGAAGCTTGGCAGGCCCTTTCCATGAAAGTGATTCTCGCCAGTCTCTGCTTAGGGCTACATCAACAGCAAACAAACCATAGAGATAGAACTTGAAACTGCTTTATTGTGTCAAGTTTCAAAGAGCTAGCACAAACCGTGTTTGATTTAGAGTTCCAAATACATGTATCCCTATAGGAGAAAACAGAGTGAAACCTCAAAATGAAACCGGTTACTGCCAACGAACGGTTTCACCTAGAAGAACGAAATTTGGTGAGCCAAGTGGGATTGGTGTACTGACCATTACCTGAAAGTTTCATCATGATTGGGTGAAAAAGTGTGTGCTGAGATTTCAGGCAACTCGTAGTTGTTTGGAAGCTTGGCAGGCCCTTTCCATTAAAGTGATTCTCGCAGTCTCTGCTTAGGGCTACATCAACAGCAAACAAACCATAGAGATAGAACTTGAAACTGCTTTATTGTGTCAAGTTTCAAAGAGCTAGGAAAAACCGTTTTTGATTTAGAGTTCCAAATACATGTATCCCTATAGGAGAAAACAGAGTGAAACCTCAAAATGAAACCGGTTACTGCCAACGAACGGTTTCACCTAGAAGAAGGAATTTTGGCGAGCCAAGTGGGTTTGGTGTACTGATCATTACCTGAAAGTTTCATCAAGATTAAGTAAAAAAGTGTGTGCTGAGATTTCAGGCAACTCGTAGTTGTTTGGAAGCTTGGCAGGCCCTTTCCATGAAACTGATTCTCGCCAGTCTCTGCTTAGGGCTACATCAACAGCAAACAAACCATAGAGATAGAACTTGAAACTGCTTTATTGTGTCAAGCTTCAAAGAGCTAGCACAAACCGTGTTTGATTTAGAGTTCCAACTACATGTATCCCTATAGGAGAAAACAGAGTGAAACCTCAAAATGAAACCGGTTACTGCCAACGAACGGTTTCACCTAGAAGAACGAGATTTGGCGAGCCAAGTGGGATTGGTGTACTGATCATTACCTGAAAGTTTCATCAAGATTGGGTGAAAAAGTGTGTGCTGAGATTTCAGGCAACTCGTAGTTGTTTGGAAGCTTGGCAGGCCCTTTCCATGAAAGGGATTCTCGCCAGTCTCTGCTTAGGGCTACATCAACAGCAAACAAACCGTACAGATAGAACTTGAAACTGCTTTATTGTGTCAAGTTTCAAAGAGCTAGCACAAACCATGTTTGATTTAGAGTTCCAAATACATGTATCCCTATAGGAGAAAACAGAGTGAAACCTCAAAATGAAACCGGTTACTGCCAACGAATGGTTTAACCTAGAAGAAAGAAATTTGGCGAGCCAAGTGGGTTTGGTGTACTGATTATTACCTGAAAGTTTCATCAAGATTGGGTGAAAAAGTGTGTGCTGAGATTTCAGGCAACTCGTAGTTGTTTTGAAGCTTGGCAGGCCCTTTCAATGAAAGGGATTCTTGCCAGTCTCTGCTTAGGGCTACATCAACAGCAAACAAACCGTACAGATAGAACTTGAAACTGCTTTATTGTGTCAAGTTTCAAAGAGCTAGCACAAACCGTGTTTGATTTAGAGTTCCAAATACATGTATCCCTATAGGAGAAAACAGAGTGAAACCTCAAAATGAAACCGGTTACTGCCAACGAACGGTTTCACCTAGAAGAACGAAATTTGGCGAGCCAAGTTGGTTTGGTGTACTGATTATTACCTGAAAGTTTCATCAAGATTGGGTGAAAAAGTGTGTGCTGAGATTTCAGGCAACTCGTAGTTGTTTGGAAGCTTGGCAGGCCCTTTCCATGAAAGGGATTCTCGCCAGTCTCTGCTTAGGGCTACATCAACAGCAAACAAACCGTACAGATAGAACTTGAAACTGCTTTATTGTGTCAAGTTTCAAAGAGCTAGCACAAACCGTGTTTGATTTAGAGTTCCAAATACATGTATCCCTATAGGAGAAAACAGAGTGAAACCTCAAAATGAAACCGGTTACTGCCAACGAATGGTTTCACCTAGAAGAACGAGATTTGGCAAGCCAAGTGGGATTGGTGTACTGATCATTACCTGAAAGTTTCATCAAGATTGGGTGAAAAAGTGTGTGCTGAGATTTCAGGCAACTCGTAGTTGTTTGGAAGCTTGGCAGGCCCTTTCCATGAAAGTGATTCTCGCCAGTCTCTGCTTAGGGCTACATCAACAGCAAACAAACCATAGAGATAGAACTTGAAACTGCTTTATTGTGTCAAGTTTCAAAGAGCTAGCACAAACCGTGTTTGATTTAGAGTTCCAAATACCTGTATCCCTATTGGAGAAAACAGAGTGAAACCTCAAAATGAAACCGGTTACTGCCAATGAACGGTTTCACCTAGAAGAACGAGATTTGGCGAGCCAAGTGGGATTGGTGTACTGATCATTACCTGCAAGTTTCATCAAGATTGGGTGAAAAAGTGTGTGCTGAGATTTCAGGCAACTCGTAGTTGTTTGGAAGCTTGGCAGGCCCTTTCCATGAAAGGGATTCTCGCCAGTCTCTGCTTAGGGCTACATCAACAGCAAACAAACCGTACAGATAGAACTTGAAACTGCTTTATTGTGTCAAGTTTCAAAGAGCTAGCACAAACCATGTTTGATTTAGAGTTCCAAATACATGTATCCCTATAGGAGAAAACAGAGTGAAACCTCAAAATGAAACCGGTTACTGCCAACGAATGGTTTAACCTAGAAGAAAGAAATTTGGCGAGCCAAGTGGGTTTGGTGTACTGATTATTACCTGAAAGTTTCATCAAGATTGGGTGAAAAAGTGTGTGCTGAGATTTCAGGCAACTCGTAGTTGTTTTGAAGCTTGGCAGGCCCTTTCAATGAAAGGGATTCTTGCCAGTCTCTGCTTAGGGCTACATCAACAGCAAACAAACCGTACAGATAGAACTTGAAACTGCTTTATTGTGTCAAGTTTCAAAGAGCTAGCACAAACCGTGTTTGATTTAGAGTTCCAAATACATGTATCCCTATAGGAGAAAACAGAGTGAAACCTCAAAATGAAACCGGTTACTGCCAACGAACGGTTTCACCTAGAAGAACGAAATTTGGCGAGCCAAGTTGGTTTGGTGTACTGATTATTACCTGAAAGTTTCATCAAGATTGGGTGAAAAAGTGTGTGCTGAGATTTCAGGCAACTCGTAGTTGTTTGGAAGCTTGGCAGGCCCTTTCCATGAAAGGGATTCTCGCCAGTCTCTGCTTAGGGCTACATCAACAGCAAACAAACCGTACAGATAGAACTTGAAACTGCTTTATTGTGTCAAGTTTCAAAGAGCTAGCACAAACCGTGTTTGATTTAGAGTTCCAAATACATGTATCCCTATAGGAGAAAACAGAGTGAAACCTCAAAATGAAACCGGTTACTGCCAACGAATGGTTTCACCTAGAAGAACGAGATTTGGCAAGCCAAGTGGGATTGGTGTACTGATCATTACCTGAAAGTTTCATCAAGATTGGGTGAAAAAGTGTGTGCTGAGATTTCAGGCAACTCGTAGTTGTTTGGAAGCTTGGCAGGCCCTTTCCATGAAAGTGATTCTCGCCAGTCTCTGCTTAGGGCTACATCAACAGCAAACAAACCATAGAGATAGAACTTGAAACTGCTTTATTGTGTCAAGTTTCAAAGAGCTAGCACAAACCGTGTTTGATTTAGAGTTCCAAATACCTGTATCCCTATTGGAGAAAACAGAGTGAAACCTCAAAATGAAACCGGTTACTGCCAACGAACGGTTTCACCTAGAAGAACGAAATTTGGCAAGCCAAGTGGGATTGGTGTACTGACCATTACCTGAAAGTTTCATCATTATTGGGTGAAAAAGTGTGTGCTGAGATTTCAGGCAACTCGTAGTTTTTTGGAAGCTTGGCAGGCCCTTTCCATTAAAGTGATTCTCGCCAGTCTCTGCTTAGGGCTACATCAACAGCAAACAAACCCTAGAGATAGAACTTGAAACTGCTTTATTGTGTCAAGTTTCAAAGAGCTAGGACAAACCGTTTTTGATTTAGAGTTCCAAATACATGTATCCCTATAGGAGAAAACAGAGTGAAACCTCAAAATGAAACCGGTTACTGCCAACGAACGGTTTCACCTAGAAGAACAAAATTTGGCGAGCCAAGTGGGTTTGGTGTACTGATCATTACCTGAAAGTTTCATCAAGATTAAGTAAAAAAGTGTGTGCTGAGATTTCAGCTAACTCGTAGTTGTTTGGAAGCTTGGCAGGCCCTTTCCATGAAACTGATTCTCGCCAGTCTCTGCTGAGGGCTACATCAACAGCAAACAAACCATAGAGATAGAACTTGAAACTGCTTTATTGTGTCAAGCTTCAAAGAGCTAGCACAAACCGTGTTTGATTTAGAGTTCCAACTACATGTATCCCTATAGGAGAAAACAGAGTGAAACCTCAAAATGAAACCGGTTACTGCCAACGAACTGTTTCACCTAGAAGAACGAAATTTGGCGAGCCAAGTGTGTTTGGTGTACTGATTATTAACTGAAAGTTTCATCAAGATTGGGTGAAAAAGTGTGTGCTGAGATTTCAGGCAACTCGTAGTTTTTTGGAAGCTTGGCACGCCCTTTCCATGAAAGTGATTCTCGCCAGTCTCTGCTTAGGGCTACATCAACAGCAAACAAACCGTACAGATAGAACTTGAAACTGCTTTATTGTGTCAAGTTTCAAAGAGCTAGCACAAACCGTGTTTGATTTAGAGTTCCAAATACATGTATCCCTATAGGAGAAAACAGAGTGAAACCTCAAAATGAAACCGGTTACTGCCA
Source organism: Ictidomys tridecemlineatus (assembly GCF_052094955.1). NCBI lineage: Eukaryota > Metazoa > Chordata > Mammalia > Rodentia > Sciuridae > Ictidomys > Ictidomys tridecemlineatus. Next base: position 11,543 of record NW_027524044.1, read on the forward strand.
ACGAATGGTTTCACCTAGAAGAACGAGAATTGGCGAGCCAAGTGGGATTGGTGTACTGATCATTACCTGAAAGTTTCATCAAGATTGGGTGAAAAAGTGTGTGCTGAGATTTCAGGCAACTCGTAGTTTTTTGGAAGCTTGGCAGGCCCTTTCCATGAAACTGATTCTCGCCAGTCTCTGCTTAGGGCTACATCAACAGCAAACAAACCATAGAGATAGAACTTGAAACTGCTTTATTGTGTCAAGTTTCAAAGAGCTAGGACAAACCGTTTTTGATTTAGAGTTCCAAATACATGTATCCCTATAGGAGAAAACAGAGTGAAACCTCAAAATGAAACCGGTTACTGCCAACGAACGGTTTCACCTAGAAGAACGAAATTTGGCGAGCCAAGTGGGTTTGGTGTACTGATCATTACCTGAAAGTTTCATCAAGATTAAGTAAAAAAGTGTGTGCTGAGATTTCAGGCAACTCGTAGTTGTTAGGAAGCTTGGCAGGCCCTTTCCATGAAACTGATTCTCGCCAGTCTCTGCTTAGGGCTACATGAACAGCAAACAAACCATAGAGATAGAACTTGAAACTGCTTTATTGTGTCAAGTTTCAAAGAGCTAGCACAAACCGTGTTTGATTTAGAGTTCCAAATACATGTATCCCTATAGGAGAAAACAGAGTGAAACCTCAAAATGAAACCGGTTACTGCCAACGAACCGTTTCACCTAGAAGAACGAAATTTGGCGAGCCAAGTGTGTTTGGTGTACTGATTATTAACTGAAAGTTTCATCAAGATTGGGTGAAAAAGTGTGTGCTGAGATTTCAGGCAACTCGTAGTTGTTTGGAAGCTTGGCAGGCCCTTTCCATGAAAGTGATTCTCGCCAGTCTCTGCTTAGGGCTACATCAACAGCAAACAAACCATAGAGCTAGAACTTGAAACTGCTTTATTGTGTCAAGTTTCAAAGAGCTAGCACAAACCGTGTTTGATTTAGAGTTCCAAATACATGTATCCCTATAGGAGAAAACAGAGTGAAACCTCAAAATGAAACCGGTTACTGCCAACGAACGGTTTCACCTAGAAGAACGAAATTTGGCGAGCCAAGTGGGATTGGTGTACTGATCATTACCTGAAAGTTTCATCAAGATTGGGTGAAAAAGTGTGTGCTGAGATTTCAGGCAACTCGTAGTTGTTTGGAAGCTTGGCAGGCCCTTTCCATGAAAGTGATTCTCGCCAGTCTCTGCTTAGGGCTACATCAACATCAAACAAACCATAGAGATAGAACTTGAAACTGCTTTATTGTGTCAAGTTTCAAAGAGCTAGGACAAACCGTTTTTGATTTAGAGTTCCAAATACATGTATCCCTATAGGAGAAAACAGAGTGAAACCTCAAAATGAAACCGGTTACTGCCAACGAACGGTTTCACCTAGAAGAACGAAATTTGGCGAGCCAAGTGGGTTTGGTGTACTGATCATTACCTGAAAGTTTCATCAAGATTAAGTAAAAAAGTGTGTGCTGAGATTTCAGGCAACTCGTAGTTGTTTGGAAGCTTGGCAGGCCCTTTCCATGAAACTGATTCTCGCCAGTCTCTGCTTAGGGCTACATGAACAGCAAACAAACCATAGAGATAGAACTTGAAACTGCTTTATTGTGTCAAGTTTCAAAGAGCTAGCACAAACCGTGTTTGATTTAGAGTTCCAAATACATGTATCCCTATAGGAGAAAACAGAGTGAAACCTCAAAATGAAACCGGTTACTGCCAACGAACGGTTTCATCTAGAAGAACGAAATTTGGCGAGCCAAGTGGGTTTGGTGTACTGATCATTACCTGAAAGTTTCATCAAGATTAAGTAAAAAAGTGTGTGCTGAGATTTCAGGCAACTCGTAGTTGTTTGGAAGCTTGGCAGGCCCTTTTTATGAACGTGATTCTCGCCAGTCTCTGCTTAGGGCTACATCAACAGCAAACAAACCGTACAGATAGAACTTGAAACTGCTTTATTGTGTCAAGTTTCAAAGAGCTAGCACAAACCGTGTTTGATTTAGAGTTCCAAATACATGTATCCCTATAGGAGAAAACAGAGTGAAACCTCAAAATGAAACCGGTTACTGCGAACGAACGGTTTCACCTAGAAGAACGAAATTTGGCGAGCCAAGTAGGATTGGGGTACTGATCATTACCTGAAAGTTTCATCAAGATTGAGTGAAAAAGTGTTTGCTGAGATTTCAGGCAACTCGTAGTTGTTTGGAAGCTTGGCAGGCCCTTTCCATGAAACTGATTCTCGCCAGTCTCTGCTTAGGGCTACATCAACAGCAAACAAACCGTAGAGATAGAACTTGAAACTGCTTAATTGTGTCAAGTTTCAAAGAGCTAGCACAAACCGTGTTTGATTTAGAGTTCCAAATACATGTATCCCTATAGGAGAAAACAGAGTGAAACCTCAAAATGAAACCGGTTACTGCCAACGAACGGTTTAACCTAGAAGAACGAAATTTGGCCAGCCAAGTGGGATTGGTGTACTGATCATTACCTGAAAGTTTCATGAAGATTGGGTGAAAAAGTGTGTGCTGAGATTTCAGGCAACTCGTAGTTTTTTGGAAGCTTGGCAGGCCCTTTCCATGAAAGTGATTCTCGCCAGTCTCTGCTTAGGGCTACATCAACAGCAAACAAACCATAGAGATAGAACTTGAAACTGCTTTATTGTGTCAAGTTTCAAAGAGCTAGCACAAACCGTGTTTGATTTAGAGTTCCAAATACATGTATCCCTATAGGAGAAAACAGAGTGAAACCTCAAAATGAAACCGGTTACTGCCAACGAACGGGTTCATCTAGAAGAACGAGATTTGGTGATCCAAGTGGGATTGGTGTACTGACCATTACCTGAAAGTTTCATCAAGATTGGGTGAAAAAGTGTGTGCTGAGATTTCAGGCAACTCGTAGTTTTTTGGAAGCTTGGCAGGCCCTTTCCATGAAAGTGATTCTCGCCAGTCTCTGCTTAGGGCTACATGAACAGCAAACAAACCATAGAGATAGAACTTGAAACTGCTTTATTGTGTCAAGTTTCAAAGAGCTAGGACAAACCGTGTTTGATTTAGAGTTCCAAATACATGTATCCCTATAAGAGAAAACAGAGTGAAACCTGAAAATGAAACTGGTTACTGCCAACGAACGGTTTTACCTAGAAGAACGAAATTTGGCGAGCCAAGTGGGTTTGGTGTACTGACCATTACCTGAAAGTTTCATCAAGATTAAGTAAAAAAGTGTGTGCTGAGATTTCAGGCAACTCGTAGTTGTTTGGAAGCTTGGCAGGCCCTTTCCATGAAACTGATTCTCGCCAGTCTCTGCTTAGGGCTACATCAACAGCAAACAAATCATAGAGATAGAACTTGAAACTGCTTTATTGTGTCAAATTTCAAAGAGCTAGCACAAACCGTGTTTGATTTAGAGTTCCAAATACATGTATCCCTATAGGAGAAAACAGAGTGAAACCTCAAAATGAAACCGGTTACTGCCAACGAACGGTTTCACCTAGAAGAACGAAATTTGGCGAGCCAAGTGGGATTGGTGTACTGACCATTACCTGAAATTTACATCAAGATTGGGTGAAATAGTGTGTGCTGAGATTTCAGGGAACTCGTAGTTTTTTGAGCTTGGCAGGCCCTTTCCATGAAAGTGATTCTCGCCAGTCTCTGCTTAGGGCTACATGAACAGCAAACAAACCATAGAGATAGAACTTGAAACTGCTTTATTGTGTCAAGTTTCCAAGAGCTAGCACAAACCGTGTTTGATTTAGAGTTCCAAATACATGTATCCCTATAAGAGAAAACAGAGTGAAACCTCAAAATGAAACCGGTTACTGCCAACGAACGGTTTCACCTAGAAGAACGAAATTTGGCGAGCCAAGTGGTTTCGGTGTACTGATCATTACCTGAAAGTTTCATCAAGATTGGGTGAAAAAGTGTGTGCTGAGATTTCAGGCAACTCGTAGTTTTTTGGAAGCTTGGCAGGCCCTTTCCATGAAAGTGATTCTCGCCAGTCTCTGCTTAGGGCTACATCAACAGCAAACAAACCATAGAGATAGAACTTGAAACTGCTTTATTGTGTCAAGTTTCAAAGAGCTAGCACAAACCGTGTTTGATTTAGAGTTCCAAATACATGTATCCCTATAAGAGAAAACAGAGTGAAACCTCAAAATGAAACGGGTTACTGCCAACGAACGGTTTTACCTAGAAGAACGAAATTTGGCGAGCCAAGTGGGTTTGGTGTACTGATCATTACCTGAAAGTTTCATCAAGATTGGGTGAAAACGTGTGTGCTGAGATTTCAGGAAACTCTTAGTTGTTTGGAAGCTTGGCAGGCCCTTTCCATGAAAGTGATTCTCGCCAGTCTCTGCTTAGGGCTACATCAACAGCAAACAAACCATAGAGATAGAACTTGAAACTGCTTTATTGTGTCAAGTTTCAAAGAGCTAGCACAAACCGTGTTTGATTTAGAGTTCCAAATACATGTATCCCTATAGGAGAAAACAGAGTGAAACCTCAAAATGAAACCGGTTACTGCAAACGAACGGTTTCACCTAGAAGAACGAAATTTGGCGAGCCAAGTGGGATTGGTGTACTGATCATTACCTGAAAGTTTCATCAAGATTGGGTGAAAAAGTGTGTGCTGAGATTTCAGGCAACTCGTAGTTGTTTGGAAGCTTGGCAGGCCCTTTCCATGAAAGTGATTCTCGCCAGTCTCTGCTTAGGGCTACATCAACAGCAAACAAACCATAGAGATAGAACTTGAAACTGCTTTATTTTGTCAAGTTTCAAAGAGCTAGCACAAACCGTGTTTGATTTAGAGTTCCAAATACATGTATCCCTATAGGAGAAAACAGAGTGAAACCTCAAAATGAAACCGGTTACTGCCAACGAACGGTTTCACCTAGAAGAACGAAATTTGGCGAGCCAAGTGGGATTGGTGTACTGATCATTACCTGAAAGTTTCATCAAGATTGGGTGAAAAAGTGTGTGCTGAGATTTCAGGCAACTCGTAGTTTTTTGGAAGCTTGGCAGGCCCTTTCCATGAAAGTGATTCTCGCCAGTCTCTGCTTAGGGCTACATCAACAGCAAACAAACCATAGAGATAGAACTTGAAACTGCTTTATTGTGTCAAGTTTCAAAGAGCTAGCACAAACCGTGTTTGATTTAGAGTTCCAAATACATGTATCCCTATAGGAGAAAACAGAGTGAAACCTCAAAATGAAACCGGTTACTGCCAACGAACGGTTTCACCTAGAAGAAGGAAATTTGGCGAGCCAAGTGGGATTGGTGTACTGATCATTACCTGAAATTTTCATCAAGATTGGGTGAAATAGTGTGTGCTGAGATTTCAGGGAACTCGTAGTTTTTTGAGCTTGGCAGGCCCTTTCCATGAAAGTGATTCTCGCCAGTCTCTGCTTAGGGCTACATGAACAGCAAACAAACCATAGAGATAGAACTTGAAACTGCTTTATTGTGTCAAGTTTCAAAGAGCTAGCACAAACCGTGTTTGATTTAGAGTTCCAAATACATGTATCCCTATAGGAGAAAACAGAGTGAAACCTCAAAATGAAACCGGTTACTGCCAACGAACGGTTTCATCTAGAAGAACGAGATTTGGCGATCCAAGTGGGATTGGTGTACTGACCATTACCTGAAAGTTTCATCAAGATTGGGTGAAAAAGTGTGTGCTGAGATTTCAGGCAACTCGTAGTTTTTTGGAAGCTTGGCAGGCCCATTCCATGAAAGTGATTCTCGCCAGTCTCTGCTTAGGGCTACATCAACAGCAAACAAACCATAGAGATAGAACTTGAAACTGCTTTATTGTGTCAAGTTTCAAAGAGCTAGCACAAACCGTGTTTGATTTAGAGTTCCAAATACATGTATCCCTATAAGAGAAAACAGAGTGAAACCTCAAAATGAAACGGGTTACTGCCAACGAACGGTTTTACCTAGAAGAACGAAATTTGGCGAGCCAAGTGGGTTTGGTGTACTGATCATTACCTGAAAGTTTCATCAAGATTGGGTGAAAACGTGTGTGCTGAGATTTCAGGAAACTCTTAGTTGTTTGGAAGCTTGGCAGGCCCTTTCCATGAAAGTGATTCTCGCCAGTCTCTGCTTAGGGCTACATCAATAGCAAACAAACCGTAGAGATAGAACTTGAAACTGCTTTATTGTGTCAAGTTTCAAAGAGCTAGCACAAACCGTGTTTGATTTAGAGTTCCAAATACATGTATCCCTATAGGAGAAAACAGAGTGAAACCTCAAAATGAAACCGGTTACTGCAAACGAACGGTTTCACCTAGAAGAACGAAATTTGGCGAGCCAAGTGGGATTGGTGTACTGATCATTACCTGAAAGTTTCATCAAGATTGGGTGAAAAAGTGTGTGCTGAGATTTCAGGCAACTCGTAGTTGTTTGGAAGCTTGGCAGGCCCTTTCCATGAAAGTGATTCTCGCCAGTCTCTGCTTAGGGCTACATGAAAAGCAAACAAACCATAGAGATAGAACTTGAAACTGCTTTATTGTGTCAAGTTTCCAAGAGCTAGCACAAACCGTGTTTGATTTAGAGTTCCAAATACATGTATCCCTATAGGAGAAAACAGAGTGAAACCTCAAAATGAAACCGGTTACTGCCAACGAACGGTTTCATCTAGAAGAACGAGATTTGGCGATCCAAGTGGGATTGGTGTACTGACCATTACCTGAAAGTTTCATCAAGATTGGGTGAAAAAGTGTGTGCTGAGATTTCAGGCAACTCGTAGTTTTTTGGAAGCTTGGCAGGCCCTTTCCATGAAAGTGATTCTCGCCAGTCTCTGCTTAGGGCTACATCAACAGCAAACAAACCATAGAGATAGAACTTGAAACTGCTTTATTGTGTCAAGTTTCAAAGAGCTAGCACAAACCGTGTTTGATTTAGAGTTCCAAATACATGTATCCCTATAAGAGAAAACAGAGTGAAACCTCAAAATGAAACGGGTTACTGCCAACGAACGGTTTTACCTAGAAGAACGAAATTTGGCGAGCCAAGTGGGTTTGGTGTACTGATCATTACCTGAAAGTTTCATCAAGATTGGGTGAAAACGTGTGTGCTGAGATTTCAGGAAACTCTTAGTTGTTTGGAAGCTTGGCAGGCCCTTTCCATGAAAGTGATTCTCGCCAGTCTCTGCTTAGGGCTACATCAACAGCAAACAAACCGTAGAGATAGAACTTGAAACTGCTTTATTGTGTCAAGTTTCAAAGAGCTAGCACAAACCGTGTTTGATTTAGAGTTCCAAATACATGTATCCCTATAGGAGAAAACAGAGTGAAACCTCAAAATGAACCCGGTTACTGCAAACGAACGGTTTCACCTAGAAGAACGAAATTTGGCGAGCCAAGTGGGATTGGTGTACTGATCATTACCTGAAAGTTTCATCAAGATTGGGTGAAAAAGTGTGTGCTGAGATTTCAGGCAACTCGTAGTTGTTTGGAAGCTTGGCAGGCCCTTTCCATGAAAGTGATTCTCGCCAGTCTCTGCTTAGGGCTACATCAACAGCAAACAAACCATAGAAATAGAACTTGAAACTGCTTTATTGTGTCAAGTTTCAAAGAGCTAGCACAAACCGTGTTTGATTTAGAGTTCCAAATACATGTATCCCTATAGGAGAAAACAGAGTGAAACCTCAAAATGAAACCGGTTACTGCCAACGAACGGTTTCACCTAGAAGAACGAAATTTGGCGAGCCAAGTCGGTTTGGTGTACTGATCATTACCTGAAAGTTTCATCAAGATTGGGTGAAAAAGTGTGTGCTGAGATTTCAGGCAACTCGTAGTTGTTTGGAAGCTTGGCAGGCCCTTCCCATGAAAGTGATTCTCGCCAGTCTCTGCTTAGGGCTACATCAACAGCAAACAAACCGTAGAGATAGAACTTGAAACTGCTTTATTGTGTCAAGTTTCATAGAGCTAGCACAAACCGTGTTTGATTTAGAGTTCCAAATACATGTATCCCTATAGGAGAAAACAGAGTGAAACCTCAAAATGAAACCGGTTACTGCCAACGAACGGTTTAACCTAGAAGAACGAAATTTGGCCAGCCAAGTGGGATTGGTGTACTGATCATTACCTGAAAGTTTCATCAAGATTGGGTGAAAAAGTGTGTGCTGAGATTTCAGGCAACTCGTAGTTTTTTGGAAGCTTGGCAGGCCCTTTCCATGGAAGTGATTCTCGCCAGTCTCTGCTTAGGGCTACATCAACAGCAAACAAACCATAGAGATAGAACTTGAAACTGCTTTATGGTGTCAAGTTTCAAAGAGCTAGCACAAACCGTGTTTGATTTAGAGTTCCAAATACATGTATCCCTATAGGAGAAAACAGAGTGAAACCTCAAAATGAAACCGGTTACTGCCAACGAACGGTTTCATCTAGAAGAACGAGATTTGGCGATCCAAGTGGGATTGGTGTACTGACCATTACCTGAAAGTTTCATCAAGATTGGGTGAAAAAGTGTGTGCTGAGATTTCAGGCAACTCGTAGTTTTTTGGAAGCTTGGCAGGCCCTTTCCATGAAAGTGATTCTCGCCAGTCTCTGCTTAGGGCTACATGAACAGTAAACAAACCATAGAGATAGAACTTGAAACTGCTTTATTGTGTCAAGTTTCAAAGAGCTAGGACAAACCGTGTTTGATTTAGTGTTCCAAATACATGTATCCCTATAAGAGAAAACAGAGTGAAACCTGAAAATGAAACCGGTTACTGCCAACGAACGGTTTCACCTAGAAGAACGAAATTTGGCGAGCCAAGTGGGTTTGGTGTACTGACCATTACCTGAAAGTTTCATCAAGATTAAGTAAAAAAGTGTGTGCTGAGATTTCAGGCAACTCGTAGTTGTTTGGAAGCTTGGCAGGCCCTTTCCATGAAACTGATTCTCGCCAGTCTCTGCTTAGGGCTACATCAACAGCAAACAAATCATAGAGATAGAACTTGAAACTGCTTTATTGTGTCAAGTTTCAAAGAGCTAGCACAAACCGTGTTTGATTTAGAGTTCCAAATACATGTATCCCTATAGGAGAAAACAGAGTGAAACCTCAAAATGAAACTGGTTACTGCCAACGAACGGTTTCAACTAGAAGAACGAAATTTGGCGATCCAAGTGGGATTGGTGTACTGATCATTACCTGAAAGTTTCATCAAGATTAAGTAAAAAAGTGTGTGCTGAGATTTCAGGCAACTCGTAGTTGTTTGGAAGCTTGGCAGGCCCTTTCCATGAAACTGATTCTCGCCAGTCTCTGCTTAGGGCTACATCACCAGCAAACAAACCGTAGAGATAGAACTTGAAACTGCTTTATTTTGTCAAGTTTCAAAGAGCTAGCACAAACGGTGTTTGATTTAGAGTTCCAAATACATGTATCCCTATAGGAGAAAACAGAGTGAAACCTCAAAATGAAACCGGTTACTGCCAACGAACGGTTTCACCTAGAAGAACGAAATTTGGCGAGCCAAGTGGGATTGGTGTACTGATCATTACCTGAAAGTTTCATCAAGATTGGGTGAAAAAGTGTGTGCTGAGATTTCAGGCAACTCGTAGTTGTTTGGAAGCTTGGCAGGCCCTTTCCATGAAAGTGATTCTCGCCAGTCTCTGCTTAGGGCTAAATCAACAGCAAACAAACCATAGAGATAGAACTTGAAACTGCTTTATTGTGTCAAGTTTCAAAGAGCTAGCACAAACCGTGTTTGATTTAGAGTTCCAAATACATGTATCCCTATAGGAGAAAACAGAGTGAAACCTCAAAATGAAACCGGTTACTGCCAACGAACGGTTTCACCTAGAAAAAAGAGATTTGGCAGGCCAAGTGGGATTGGTGTACTGACCATTACCTGAAAGTTTCATCAAGATTGGGTGAAAAAGTGTGTACTGAGATTTCAGGCAACTCGTAGTTTTTTGGAAGTTTGGCAGGCCCTTTCAATGAAAGTGATTCTCGCCAGTCTCTGCTTAGGGCTACATCAACAGCAAACAAACCATAGAGATAGAACTTGAAACTGCTTTATTGTGTCAAGTTTCAAAGAGCTAGCACAAACCGTGTTTGATTTAGAGTTCCAAATACATGTATCCCTATAGGAGAAAACAGAGTGAAACCTCAAAATGAAACCGGTTACTGCCAACGAATGGTTTCACCTAGAACAACGAAATTTGGCGAGCCAAGTGGGATTGGTGTACTGATCATTACCTGAAATTTTCATCAAGGTTGGGTGAAAAAGTGTGTGCTGAGATTTCAGGCAACTCGTAGTTTTTTGGAAGCTTGGCAGGCCCTTTCCATGAAAGTGATTCTCGCCAGTCTCTGCTTAGGGCTACATCAACAGCAAACAAACCATAGAGATAGAACTTGAAACTGCTTTATTGTGTCAAGTTTCAAAGAGCTAGCACAAACCGTGTTTGATTTAGAGTTCCAAATACATGTATCCCTATAGGAGAAAACAGAGTGAAATCTCAAAATGAAACCGGTTACTGCCAACGAACGGTTTCACCTAGAAGAACGAGATTTGGCGAGCCAAGTGGGATTGGTGTACTGACCATTACCTGAAAGTTGCATCAAGGTTGGGTAAAAAAGTGTGTTCTGAGATTTCAGGCAACTCGTAGTTTTTTGCAAGCTTGGCAGGCCCTTTCCATGAAAGTGATTCTCGCCGGTCTCTGCTTAGGGCTACATCAACAGCAAAAAAACCATAGAGATAGAACTTGAAACTGCTTTATTGTGTCAAGTTTCAAAGAGCTAGCACAAACCGTGTTTGATTTAGAGTTCCAAATACATGTATCCCAATAGGAGAAAACAGAGTGAAACCTCAAAATGAAACCGGTTACTGCCAACGAACGGTTTCACCTAGAAGAACGACATTTGGCGAGCCAAGTGGGATTGGTGTACTGACCATTACCTGAAAGTTTCATCAAGATTGGGTGAAAAAGTGTGTGCTGAGATTTCAGGCAACTCGTAGTTTTTTGGAAGCTTGGCAGGCCCTTTCCAAGAAAGTGATTCTCGCCAGTCTCTGCTTAGGGCTACATCAACAGCAAACAAACCATAGAGATAGAACTTGAAACTGCTTTATTGTGTCAAGTTTCAAAGAGCTAGCACAAACCGTGTTTGATTTAGAGTTCCAAATACATGTATCCCTATAGGAGAAAACAGAGTGAAACCTCAAAATGAAACCGGTTACTGCCAACGAACGGTTTCACCTAGAAGAACGAAATTTGGCGAGCAAAGTGGGATTGGTGTACTGATCATTACCTGAAAGTTTCATCAAGATTGGGTGAAAAAGTGTGTGCTGAGATTTCAGGCAACTCGTAGTTTTTTGGAAGCTTGGCAGGCCCTTTCCATGAAAGTGATTCTCGCCAGTCTCTGCTTAGGGCTACATCAACAGCAAACAAACCATAGAGATAGAACTTGAAACTGCTTTATGGTGTCAAGTTTCAAAGAGCTAGCACAAACCGTGTTTGATTTAGAGTTCCAAATACATGTATCCCTATAAGAAAAAACAGAGTGAAACCTGAAAATGAAACCGGTTCCTGCCAACGAACGGTTTCACCTAGAAGAACGAGATTTGGCGAGCCAAGTGGGATTGGTGTACTGACCATTACCTGAAAGTTTCATCAAGATTGGGTGAAAAAGTGTGTGCTGAGATTTCAGGCAACTCGTAGTTTTTTGGAAGCTTGGCAGGCCCTTTCCATGAAAGTGATTCTCGCCAGTCTCTGCTTAGGGCTACATCAACAGCAAACAAACCATAGAAATAGAAATTGAAACTGCTGTATTGTGTCAAGTTTCAAAGAGCTAGCACAAACCGTGTTTGATTTAGAGTTCCAAATACATGTATCCCTATAGGAGAAAACAGAGTGAAACCTCAAAATGAAACCGGTTACTGCCAACGAACGGTTTCACCTAGAAGAATGAAATTTGGCGAGCCAAGTGGGAGTGGTGTACTGATCATTACCTGAAAGTTTCATCAAGATTTGGTGAAAAAGTGTGTGCTGAGATTTCAGGCAACTCGTAGTTTTTTGGAAGCTTGGCAGGCCCATTCCATGAAAGTGATTCTCGCCATTCTCTGCTTAGGGCTACATGAACAGCAAACAAACCATAGAGATAGAACTTGAAACTGCTTTATTGTGTCAAGTTTCAAAGAGCTAGCACAAACCGTGTTTGATTTAGAGTTCCAAAAACATGTATCCCTATAGGAGAAAACAGAGTGAAACCTCAAAATGAAACCGGTTACTGCCAACGAACGGTTTCACCTAGAAGAACGATATTTGGCGAGCCAAGTGGGATTGGTGTACTGATCATTACCTGAAAGTTTCATCAAGATTGGATGAAAAAGTGTGTGCTGAGATGTCAGGCAACTCGTAGTTTTTTGGAAGCTTGGCAGGCCCTTTCCATGAAAGTGATTCTCGCCAGTCTCTGCTTAGGGCTACATCAACAGCAAACAAACCATAGAGATAGATCTTGAAACTGCTTTATTGTGTCAAGTTTCAAAGGGCTAGCACAAACCTTGTTTGATTTAGAGTTCCAAATACATGTATCCCTATAGGAGAAAACAGAGTGAAACCTCAAAATGAAACCGGTTACTGCCAACGAACGGTTTCACCTAGAAGAACGAAATTTGGCGAGCAAAGTGGGTTTGGTGTACTGATCATTACCTGAAAGTTTCATCAAGATTGGGTGAAAAAGTGTGTGCTGAGATTTCAGGCAACTCGTAGTTTTTTGGAAGCTTGGCAGGCCCATTCCATGAAAGTGATTCTCGCCAGTCTCTGCTTAGGGCTACATGAACAGCAAACAAACCATAGAGATAGAACTTGAAACTGCTTTATTGTGTCAAGTTTCAAAGAGCTAGCACAAACCGTGTTTGATTTAGAGTTCCAAATACATGTATCCCTATAGGAGAAAACAGAGTGAAACCTCAAAATGAAACCGGTTACTGCCAACGAACGGTTTCACCTAGAAGAACGATATTTGGCGAGCCAAGTGGGATTGGTGTACTGATCATTACCTGAAAGTTCATCAAGATTGGATGAAAAAGTGTGTGCTCAGATGTGAGGCAACTCGTAGTTTTTTGGAAGCTTGGCAGGCCCTTTCCATGAAAGTGATTCTCGCCAGTCTCTGCTTAGGGCTACATCAACAGCAAACAAACCATAGAGATAGATCTTGAAACTGCTTTATTGTGTCAAGTTTCAAAGGGCTAGCACAAACCTTGTTTGATTTAGAGTTCCAAATACATGTATCCCTATAGGAGAAAACAGAGTGAAACCTCAAAATGAAACCGGTTACTGCCAACGAACGGTTTCACCTAGAAGAACGAAATTTGGCGAGCAAAGTGGGTTTGGTGTACTGATCATTCCCTGAAAGTTTCATCAAGATTGGGTGAAAAAGTGTGTGCTGAGATTTCAGGCAACTCGTAGTTTTTTGGAAGCTTGGCAGGCACTTTCCATGAAAGTGATTCTCGCCAGTCTCTGCTTAGGGCTACATCAACAGCAAACAAACCATAGAGATAGAACTTGAAACTGCTTTATTGTGTCAAGTTTCAAAGAGCTAGCACAAACCGTGTTTGATTTAGAGTTCCAAATACATGTATCCCTATAGGAGAAAACAGAGTGAAACCTCAAAATGAAACCGGTTACTGCCAACGAACGGTTTCACCTAGAAGAACGATATTTGGCGAGCAAAGTGGGTTTGGTGTACTGACCATTACCTGAAAGTTTCATCAAGATTGGGTGAAAAAGTGTGTGCTGAGATTTCAGGCAACTCGTAGTTTTTTGGAAGCTTGGCAGGCACTTTCCATGAAAGTGATTCTCGCCAGTCTCTGCTTAGGGCTACATCAACAGCAAACAAACCATAGAGATAGAACTTGAAACTTCTTTATTGTGTCAAGTTTCAAAGAGCTAGCACAAACCGTGTTTGATTTAGAGTTCCAAATACATGTATCCCTATAGGAGAAAACAGAGTGAAACCTCAAAATGAAACCGGTTACTGCCAACGAACGGTTTCACCTAGAAGAACGAAATTTGGCCAGCCAAGTGGGATTGGTGTACTGATCATTACCTGAAAGTTTCATCAAGATTGGGTGAATAAGTGTGTGCTGAGATTTCAGGCAACTCGTAGTTTTTTGGAAGCTTGGCAGGCCCTTTCCAAGAAAGTGATTCTCGCCAGTCTCTGCTTAGGGCTACATCAACAGCAAACAAACCATAGAGATAGAACTTGAAACTGCTTTATTGTGTCAAGTTTCAAAGAGCTAGCACAAACCGTGTTTGATTTAGAGTTCCAAATACATGTATCCCTATAGGAGAAAACAGAGTGAAACCTCAAAATGAAACCGGTTACTGCCAAGGAACGGTTTCACCTAGAAGAACGAAATTTGGCGAGCCAAGTGGGATTGGTACTGATCATTACCTGAAAGTTTCATCAAGATTGGGTGAAATAGTGTGTGCTGAGATTTCAGGCAACTCGTAGTTTTTTGGAAGCTTGGCAGGCCCTTTCCATGAAAGTGATTCTCGCCAGTCTCTGCTTAGGGCTACATCAACAGCAAACAAACCATAGAGATAGAACTTGAAACTGCTTTATTGTGTCACGTTTCAAAGAGCTAGCACAAACCGTGTTTGTTTTAGAGTTCCAAATACACGTATCCCTATAGGAGAAAACAGAGTGAAACCTCAAAATGAAACCGGTTACTGCCAACGAACGGTTTCACCTAGAAGAACGAAATTTGGCGATCCAAGTGGGATTGGTGTACTGACCATTACCTGAAAGTTTCATCAAGATTGGGTGAAAAAGTGTGTGCTGAGATTTCAGGCAACTCGTAGTTTTTTGGAAGCTTGGCAGGCCCTTTCCATTAAAGTGATTCTCGCCAGTCTCTGCTTAGGGCTACATCAACAGCAAACAAACCATAGAGATAGAACTTGAAACTGCTTTATTGTGTCAAGTTTCAAAGAGCTAGCACAAACCGTGTTTGATTTAGAGTTCCAAATACATGTATCCCTATAGGAGAAAACAGAGTGAAACCTCAAAATGAAACCGGTTACTGCCAACGAACGGTTTCACCAAGAAGAACGAAATTTGGCGACCCAAGTGGGATTGGTGTACTGATCATTACCTGAAAGTTTCATCTAGATTGGGTCAAAAAGTGTGTGCTGAGATATCAGGCAACTCTTAGTTTTTGGAAGCTTGGCAGGCCCTTTCCATGAAAGTGATTCTCGCCAGTCTCTGCTTAGGGCTACATCAACAGCAAACAAACCATAGAGATAGAACTTGAAACTGCTTTATTGTGTCAAGTTTCAAAGAGCTAGCACAAACCGTGTTTGATTTAGAGTTCCAAATACATGTATCCCTATAGGAGAAAACAGAGTGAAACCTCAAAATGAAACCGGTTACTGCCAACGAACGGTTTCACTTAGAAGAACGAAATTTGGCGAGCCAAGTGGGATTGGTGTACTGACCATTACCTGAAAGTTTCATCAAGATTGGGTGAAAAAGTGTGTGCTGAGATTTCAGGCAACTCGTAGTTTTTTGGAAGCTTGGCAGGCCCTTTCCATGAAAGTGATTCTCGCCAGTCTCTGCTTAGGGCTACATCAACAGCAAACAAACCATAGAGATAGAACTTGAAACTGCTTTATTGTGTCAAGTTTCAAAGAGCTATCACAAACCGTGTTTGATTTAGAGTTCCAAATACATGTATCCCTATAGGAGAAAACAGAGTGAAACCTTCAAAATGAAACCGGTTACTACCAACGAACGGTTTCACCTAGAAGAACGAAATTTGGCGAGCCAAGTGGGATTGGTGTACTGATCATTACCTGAAAGTTTCATCAAGATTGGGTGAAAAATTGTGTGCTGAGATTTCAGGCAACTC
The DNA here is from genome assembly GCF_052094955.1 of Ictidomys tridecemlineatus. Lineage (NCBI taxonomy): Eukaryota > Metazoa > Chordata > Mammalia > Rodentia > Sciuridae > Ictidomys > Ictidomys tridecemlineatus. Next base: position 27,408 of record NW_027524044.1, read on the forward strand.
GTAGTTTTTTGGAAGCTTGGCAGGCCCTTTCCATGAAAGTGATTCTCGCCAGTCTCTGCTTAGGGCTACATCAACAGCAAACAAACCATAGAGATAGAACTTGAAACTGCTTTATTGTGTCAAGTTTCAAAGAGCTAGCACAAACCGTGTTTGATTTAGAGTTCCAAATACATGTATCCCTATAGGAGAAAACAGAGTGAAACCTCAAAATGAAACCGGTTACTGCCAACGAACGGTTTCACCTAGAAGAACGAAATTTTGCGAGCCAAGTGGGATTGGTGTACTGACCATTACCTGAAAGTTTCATCAAGATTGGGTGAAAAAGTGTGTGCTGAGATTTCAGGCAACTCGTAGTTTTTTGGAAGCTTGGCAGGCCCTTTCCATGAAAGTGATTCTCGCCAGTCTCTGCTTAGGGCTACATCAACAGCAAACAAACCATAGAGATAGAACTTGAAACTGCTTTATTGTGTCAAGTTTCAAAGAGCTAGCACAAACCGTGTTTGATTTAGAGTTCCAAATACATGTATCCCTATAGGAGAAAACAGAGTGAAACCTCAAAATGAAAACCGGTTACTGCCAACGAACGGTTTCACCTAGAAGAAAGAAATTTGGCGATCAAAGTGGGATTGGTGTACTGACCATTACCTGAAAGTTTCTTCAAGATTGGGTGAAAAAGTGTGTGCTGAGATTTCAGGCAACTCGTAGTTTTTTGGAAGCTTGGCAGGCCCTTTCCATTAAAGTGATTCTCGCCAGTCTCTGCTTAGGGCTACATCAACACCAAACAAACCATTGAGATAGAACTTGAAACTGCTTTATTGTGTCAAGTTTCAAAGAGCTAGCACAAACCGTGTTTGATTTAGAGTTCCAAATACATGTATCACTATAGGAGAAAACAGAGTGAAACCTCAAAATGAAACCGGTTACTGCCAACGAACGGTTTCACCTAGAAGAACGACATTTGGCGAGCCAAGTGGGATTGGTGTACTGATCATTACCTGAAAGTTTCATCAAGATTTGGTGAAAAAGTGTGTGCTGAGATTTCAGGCAACTCGTAGTTTTTTGGAAGCTTGGCAGGCCCATTCCATGAAAGTGATTCTCGCCAGTCTCTGCTTAGGGCTACATCAACAGCAAACAAACCATAGAGATAGAACTTGAAACTGCTTTATTGTGTCAAGTTTCAAAGAGCTAGCACAAACCGTGTTTGATTTAGAGTTCCAAATACATGTATCCCTATAGGAGAAAACAGAGTGAAACCTCAAAATGAAACCGGTTACTGCCAACGAACGGTTTCACCTAGAAGAACGAAATTTAGCGAGCCAAGTGGGATTGGTGTACTTATCATTACCTGACAGTTTCATCAAGATTGGGTGAAAAAGTGTTTGCTGAGATTTCAGGCAACTCGTAGTTTTTTGGAAGCTTGGCAGGCCCTTTTCATGAAAGTGATTCTCGCCAGCCTCTGCTTAGGGCTACATCAACAGCAAACAAACCATAGAGATAGAACTTGAAACTGCTTTATGGTGTCAAGTTTCAAAGAGCTAGCACAAACTGTGTTTCATTTAGAGTTTCAAATACATGTATCCCTATAGGAAAAAACAGAGTGAAACCTGAATATGAAACCGGTTACTGCCAACGAACGGTTTCACCTAGAAGAACGAAATTTGGTGAGCCAAGTGGGATTGGTGTACTGATCATTACCTGAAAGTTTCATCAAGATTGGTGAAAAAGTGTGTGCTGATATTTCAGGCAACTCGTAGTTTTTTGGAAGCTTGGCAGGCCCTTTCCATGAAAGTGATTCTCGCCAGTCTCTGCTTAGGGCTACATCAACAGCAAACAAACCATAGTGATAGAACTTGAAACTGCTTTATTGTGTCAAGTTTCAAAGAGCTAGCACAAAACCGTGTTTGATTTAGAGTTCCAAATACATGTATCCCTATAGGAGAAAACAGAGTGAAACCTCAAAATGAAACCGGTTACTGCCAACGAACGGTTTCACCTAGAAGAACGAAATTTAGCGAGCCAAGTGGGATTGGTGTACTTATCATTACCTGACAGTTTCATCAAGATTGGGTGAAAAAGTGTGTGCTGAGATTTCAGGCAACTCGTAGTTTTTTGGAAGCTTGGCAGGCCCTTTTCATGAAAGTGATTCTCGCCAGCCTCTGCTTAGGGCTACATCAACAGCAAACAAACCATAGAGATAGAACTTGAAACTGCTTTATGGTGTCAAGTTTCAAAGAGCTAGCACAAACTGTGTTTGATTTAGAGTTCCAAATACATGTATCCCTATAGGAAAAAACAGAGTGAAACCTGAATATGAAACCGGTTACTGCCAACGAACGGTTTCACCTAGAAGAACGAAATTTGGTGAGCCAAGTGGGATTGGTGTACTGATCATTACCTGAAAGTTTCATCAAGATTGGGTGAAAAAGTGTGTGCTGAGATTTCAGGCAACTCGTAGTTTTTTGGAAGCATGGCAGGCCCTTTCCATGAAAGTGATTCTCGCCAGTCTCTGCTTAGGGCTACATCAACAGCAAACAAACCATAGAGATAGAACTTGAAACTGCTTTATTGTGTCAAGTTTCAAAGAGCTAGCACAAACCGTGTTTGATTTAGAGTTCCAAATACATGTATCCCTATAGGAGAAAACAGAGTGAAACCGCAAATTGAAACCGGTTACTGCCAACGAATGGTTTCACCTAGAAGAACGAAATTTGGCTAGCCAAGTGGGATTGGTGTACTGACCATTACCTGAAAGTTTCATCAAGATTGGGTGAAAAAGTGTGTGCTGAGATTTCAGGCAACTCGTAGTTTTTTGGAAGCTTGGCAGGCCCTTTCCATGAAAGTGATTCTCGCCAGTCTCTGCTTAGGGCTACATCAACAGCAAACAAACCATAGAGATAGAACTTGAAACTGCTTTATTGTGTCAAGTTTCAAAGAGCTAGCACAAACCGTGTTTGATTTAGAGTTCCAAATACATGTATCCCTATAGGAGAAAACAGAGTGAAACCTCAAAATGAAACCGGTTACTGCCAAAGAATGGTTTCACCTAGAAGAACGAAATTTGGCGAGCCAAGTGGGATTGGTGTACTGATCATTACCTGAAAGTTTCATCAAGATTGGGTGAAAAAGTGTGTGCTGAGATTTCAGGTAACTCGTAGTTTTTTGGAAGCTTGGCAGGCCCTTTTCATGAAAGTGATTCTCGCCAGTCTCTGCTTAGGGCTACATCAACAGCAAACAAACCATAGAGATAGAACTTGAAACAGCTTTATGGTGTCAAGTTTCAAAGAGCTAGCACAAACCGTGTTTGATTTAGAGTTCCAAATACATGCATCCCTATAGGAGAAAACAGAGTGAAACCTCAAAATGAAACCGGTTATTGCCAACGAACGGTTTCACCTAGAAGAACGAAATTTGGCGAGCCAAGTGGGATTGGTGTACTGATCATTACCTGAAAGTTTCATCAAGATTGGGTGAAAAAGTGTGTGCTGAGATTTCAGGCAACTCGTAGTTTTTTGGGAGCTTGGCAGGCCCTTTCCATGAAAGTGATTCTCGCCAGTCTCTGCTTAGGGCTACATCAACAGCAAACAAACCATAGAGATAGAACTTGAAACTGCTTTATTGTGTCAAGTTCCAAAGAGCTAGCACAAACCGTGTTTGATTTAGAGTTCCAAATACATGTATCCCTATAGGAGAAAACAGAGTGAAACCTCAAAATGAAACCGGTTACTACCAACGAACGGTTTCACCTAGAAGAACGATATTTGGCGAGCCAAGTGGGATTGGTGTACTGATCATTACCTGAAAGTTTCATCAAGATTGGGTGAAAAATTGTGTGCTGAGATTTCAGGCAACTCGTAGTTTTTTGGAAGCTTGGCAGGCCCTTTCCATGAAAGTGATTCTCGCCAGTCTCTTCTTAGGGCTACATCAACAGCAAACAAACCATACAGATAGAACTTGAAACTGCTTTATTGTGTGAAGTTTCAAAGAGCTAGCACAAACCGTGTTTGATTTAGAGTTCCAAATACATGTATCCCTATAGGAGAAAACAGAGTGAAACCTCAAAATGAAACCGGTTACTGCCAACGAACGGTTTCACCTAGAAGAACGAAATTTAGCGAGCCAAGTGGGATTGGTGTACTTATCATTACCTGACAGTTTCATCAAGATTGGGTGAAAAAGTGTGTGCTGAGATTTCAGGCAACTCGTAGTTTTTTGGAAGCTTGGCAGGCCTTTTCCATGTAAGTGATTCTCGCCAGTCTCTGCTTAGGGCTACATCAACAGCAAACAAACCATAGAGATAGAACTTGAAACTGCTTTATTGTGTCAAGTTTCAAAGAGCTAGCACAAACCGTGTTTGATTTAGAGTTCCAAATACATGTATCCCTATAGGAGAAAACAGAGTGAAACCTCAAAATGAAACCGGTTACTGCCAACGAACGGTTTCACCTAGAAGAACGAAATTTGGCGATCCAAGTGGGATTGGTGTACTGACCATTACCTGAAAGTTTCATCAAGATTGGGTGAAAAAGTGTGTGCTGAGATTTCAGGCAACTCGTAGTTTTTTGGAAGCTTGGCAGGCCCTTTCCATTAAAGTGATTCTCGCCAGTCTCTGCTTAGGGCTCCATCAACAGCAAACAAACCATAGAGATAGAACTTGAAACTGCTTTATTGTGTCAAGTTTCAAAGAGCTAGCACAAACCGTGTTTGATTTAGAGTTCCAAATACATGTATCCCTATAGGAGAAAACAGAGTGAAACCTCAAAATGAAACCGGTTACTGCCAACGAACGGTTTCACCTAGAAGAACGAAATTTGGCGATCCAAGTGGGATTTGTGTACTTACCATTACCTGAAAGTTTCATCAAGATTGTGTGAAAAAGTGTGTGCTGAGATTTCAGGCAACTCGTAGTTTTTTGGAAGCTTGGCAGGCCCTTTCCATGAAAGTAATTCTCGCCAGTCTCTGCATAGGGCTACATCAAGAGCAAACAAACCATAGAGATAGAACTTGAAACTGCTTTATTGTGTCAAGTTTCAAAGAGCTAGCACAAACCGTGTTTGATTTAGAGTTCCAAATATATGTATCCCTAAGGAAAAAACAGAGTGAAACCTGAAAATGAAACCCGTTACTGCCAACGAACGGTTTCACTTAGAAGAACGAAATTTGTCGAGCCAAGTGGGATTGGTGTACTGATCATTACCTGAAAGTTTCATCAAGATTGGGTGAAATAGTGTGTGCTGAGATTTCAGGCAACTCGTAGTTTTTTGGAAGCTTGGCAGGCCCTTTCCATGAAAGTGATTCTCGCCAGTCTCTGCTTAGGGCTACATCAACAGCAAACAAACCATAGAGATAGAACTTGAAACTGCTTTATTGTGTCAAGTTTCAAAGAGCTAGCACAAACCGTGTTTGGTTTAGAGTTCCAAATACACGTATCCCTATAGGAGAAAACAGAGTGAAACCTCAAAATGAAACCGGTTACTGCCAACGAACGGTTTCACCCAGAAGAACGAAATTTGGCGATCCAAGTGGGATTGGTGTACTGACCATTACCTGAAAGTTTCATCAAGATTGGGTGAAAAAGTGTGTGCTGAGATTTCAGGCAACTCGTAGTTTTTTGGAAGCTTTGCAGGCCCTTTCCATTAAAGTGATTCTTGCCAGTCTCTGCTTAGGGCTACATCAACAGCAAACAAACCATAGAGATAGAACTTGAAACTGCTTTATTGTGTCAAGTTTCAAAGAGCTAGCACAAACCGTGTTTGATTTAGAGTTCCAAATACATGTATCCCTATAGGAGAAAACAGAGTGAAACCTCAAAATGAAACCGGTTACTGCCAACGAACGGTTTCACCAAGAAGAACGAAATTTGGCGACCCAAGTGGGATTGGTGTACTGATCATTACCAGAAAGTTTCATCTAGATTGGGTGAAAAAGTGTGTGCTGAGATTTCAGGCAACTCTTAGTTTTTTGGAAGCTTGGCAGGCCCTTTCCATGAAAGTGATTCTCGCCAGTCTCTGCTTAAGGCTACATCAACAGCAAACAAACCATAGAGATAGAACTTGAAACTGCTTTATTGTGTCAAGTTTCAAAGAGCTAGCACAAACCGTGTTTGATTTAGAGTTCCAAATACATGTATCCCTATAGGAGAAAACAGAGTGAAACCTCAAAATGAAACCGGTTACTGCCAACGAACGGTTTCACCTAGAAGAACGAAATTTGCCGAGCCAAGTGGGATTGGTGTACTGATCATTACCTGAAAGTTTCATCAAGGTTGGGTAAAAAAGTGTGTGCTGAGATTTCAGGCAACTCGTAGTTTTTTGGAAGCTTGGCAGGCCCTTTCCATGAAAGTGATTCTCGCCGGTCTCTGCTTAGGGCTACATCAACTGCAAACAAACCATAGAGATAGAACTTGAAACTGCTTTATTGTGTCAAGTTTCAAAGAGCTAGCACAAACCGTGTTTGATTTAGAGTTCCAAATACATGTATCCCTATAGGAGAAAACAGAGTGAAACCTCAAAATGAAACCGGTTACTGCCAACGAACGGTTTCACCTAGAAGAACGAAATTTGGCCAGCCAAGTGGGATTGGTGTACTGATCATTACCTGAAAGTTTCATCAAGATTGGGTGAAAAAGTGTGTGCTGAGATTTCAGGCAACTCGTAGTTTTTTGGAAGCTTGGCAGGCCCTTTCCAAGAAAGTAATTCTCGCCAGTCTCTGCTTAGGGCTACATCAACAGCAAACAAACCATACAGATAGAACTTGAAACTGCTTTATTGTGTCAAGTTTCAAAGAGCTAGCACAAACCGTGTTTGATTTAGAGTTCCAAATACATGTATCCCTATAGGAGAAAACAGAGTGAAACCTCAAAATGAAACCGGTTACTGCCAACGAACGGTTTCACCTAGAAGAACGAAATTTGGCGAGCCAAGTGGGATTGGTGTACTGATCATTACCTGAAAGTTTCATCAAGATTGGGTGAAAAAGTGTGTGCTGAGATTTCAGGCAACTCGTAGTTTTTTGGAAGCTTGGCAGGCCCTTTCCATGAAAGTGATTCTCGCCAGTCTCTGCTTAGGGCTACATCAACAGCAAACAAACCATAGAGATAGAACTTAAAACTGCTTTATGGTGTCAAGTTTCAAAGAGCTAGCACAAACCGTGTTTGATTTAGAGTTCCAAATACATGTATCCCTATAGGAGAAAACAGAGTAAAACCTCAAAATGAAACCGGTTACTGCCAACGAACGGTTTCACCTAGAAGAACGAAATTTGGCGAGCCAAGTGGTATTGGTGTACTGATCATTACCTGAAAGTTTCATCAAGATTGGGTGAAATAGTGTGTGCTGAGATTTCAGGCAACTCGTAGTTTATTGGAAGCTTGGCAGGCCCTTTCCATGAAAGTGATTCTCGCCAGTCTCTGCTTAGGGCTTCATCAACAGCAAACAAACCATAGAGATAGAACTTGAAACTGCTTTATTGTGTCAAGTTTCAAAGAGCTAGCACAAACCGTGTTTGGTTTAGAGTTCCAAATACACGTATCCCTATAGGAGAAAACAGAGTGAAACCTCAAAATGAAACCGGTTACTGCCAACGAACGGTTTCACCTAGAAGAACGAAATTTGGCGATCCTAAGTGGGATTGGTGTACTGACCATTACCGTGAAAGTTTCATCAAGATTGGGTGAAAAAGTGTGTGCTGAGATTTCAGGCAACTCGTAGTTTTTTGGAAGCTTGGCAGGCCCTTTCCATTAAAGTGATTCTCGCAAGACTCTGCTAAGGGCTACATCAACAGCAAACAAACCATAGAGATAGAACTTGAAACTGCTTTATTGTGTCAAGTTTCAAAGAGCTAGCACAAACCGTGTTTGATTTAGAGTTCCAAATACATGTATCCCTATAGGAGAAAACAGAGTGAAACCTCAAAATGAAACCGGTTACTGCCAACGAACGGTTTCACCTAGAAGAACGAAATTTGGCCAGCCAAGTGGGATTGGTGTACTGATCATTACCTGAAAGTTTCATCAAGATTGGGTGAAAAAGTGTGTGCTGAGATTTCAGGCAACTCGTAGTTTTTTGGAAGCTTGGCAGGCCCTTTCCAAGAAAGTGATTCTCGCCAGTCTCTGCTTAGGGCTACATCAACAGCAAACAAACCATAGAGATAGAACTTGAAACTGCTTTATTGTGTCAAGTTTCAAAGAGCTAGCACAAACCGTGTTTGATTTAGAGTTCCAAATACATGTATCCCTATAGGAGAAAACAGAGTGCAACCTCAAAATGAAACCGGTTACTGCCAACGAACGGTTTCACCTAGAAGAACGAAATTTGGCGAGCCCAAGTGGGATTGGTGTACTGATCATTACCTGAAAGTTTCATCAAGATTGGGTGAAAAAGTGTGTGCTGAGATTTCAGGCAACTCGTAGTTTTTTGGAAGCTTGGCAGGCCCTTTCCATGAAAGTGATTCTCGCCAGTCTCTGCTTAGGGCTACATCAACAGCAAACAAACCATAGAGATAGAACTTAAAACTGCTTTATGGTGTCAAGTTTCAAAGAGCTAGCACAAACCGTGTTTGATTTAGAGTTCCAAATACATGTATCCCTATAGGAGAAAACAGAGTAAAACCTCAAAATGAAACCGGTTACTGCCAACGAACGGTTTCACCTAGAAGAACGAAATTTGCCGAGCCAAGTGGGATTGGTGTACTGATCATTACCTGAAAGTTTCATCAAGATTGGGGTGAAAATAGTGTGTGCTGAGATTTCAGGCAACTCGTAGTTTTTTGGAAGCTTGGCAGGCCCTTTCCATGAAAGTGATTCTCGCCAGTCTCTGCTTAGGGCTACATCAACAGCAAACAAACCATAGAGATAGAACTTGAAACTGCTTTATTGTGTCAAGTTTCAAAGAGCTAGCACAAACCGTGTTTGGTTTAGAGTTCCAAATACACGTATCCCTATAGGAGAAAACAGAGTGAAACCTCAAAATGAAACCGGTTACTGCCAACGAACGGTTTCACCTAGAAGAACGAAATTTGGCGATCCAAGTGGGATTGGTGTACTGACCATTACGTGAAAGTTTCATCAAGATTGGGTGAAAAAGTGTGTGCTGAGATTTCAGGCAACTCGTAGTTTTTTGGAAGCTTTGCAGGCCCTTTCCATTAAAGTGATTCTCGCCAGTCTCTGCTTAGGGCTACATGAACAGCAAACAAACCATAGAGATAGAACTTGAAACTGCTTTATTGTGTCAAGTTTCAAAGAGCTAGCACAAACCGTGTTTGATTTAGAGTTCCAAATACATGTATCCCTATAGGAGAAAACAGAGTGAAACCTCAAAATGAAACCGGTTACTGCCAACGAACGGTTTCACCAAGAAGAACGAAATTTGGCGACCCAAGTGGGATTGGTGTACTGATCATTACCTGAAAGTTTCATCTAGATTGGGTGAAAAAGTGTGTGCTGAGATTTCAGGCAACTCGTAGTTTTTTGGAAGCTTGGCAGGCCCTTTCCATGAAAGTGATTCTCGCCAGTCTCTGCTTAGGGCTACATCAACAGCAAACAAACCATAGAGATAGAACTTGAAACTGCTTTATTGTGTCAAGTTTCAAAGAGCTAGCACAAACCATGTTTGATTTAGAGTTCCAAATACATGTATCCCTATAGGAGAAAACAGAGTGAAACCTCAAAATGAAACCGGTTACTGCCAACGAACGGTTTCACTTAGAAGAACGAAATTTGGCGAGCCAAGTGGGATT